>NW_007246018.1:0-17982 GCF_000164805.1 Carlito syrichta
CCTCAGGGAGTCCGATTATTCTTAGGTTAGGCCTCTTGAGGTAGTCACTCATCTCTTGAAGGTTTTGTTCTGTCTTTTTTAGCTTATTTTCTGTGTTTTTAAGAGTTTGGGTTATTTCTATATTTTGGTCCTCAAGCTCTGAGATTCTTTCTTCTGCTTGGGTAATTCTGCTTTCCATGCTTATCAATTTGTTATTTATTTCATTCACAGTATTCTTTATTACTGTTATCTCAGATATCAGCTCCTTCCTAGTTTCTTCTTGTGTCTCCTCAATTCTTTTTAATCTCTCCATTATTGTTTTGATATCTACATTTGCATTTTGAGACCCTTCATTCTGGGGACTTTTCATTGTTTGTATTCCAAAGTCAATTTTCTCAGTGTCTGCTCTCCCAGGCGTCTGGGAGAGACCCATACTCTTCTTTTGGTTTTTCTTCATTTCTGTAGATTTTTCTCCCTTTACCCCTTTCCCTCCCCCTCTTCAATTCTGTTTTTGAGGGAAGGTGGGGTTGCTTTTATTTCTCTTCTGCAATGACCTGTTCTTCCTTATGAGGGTCTTCTCTTTGTTCACTTTTCCCTCTGCTTTACAGTCTGTCTATTCAGCAGTTTGCAGTCTTGGTCCGTTCAGAGAATCTCACCAGTTCACCTATGCCGTCGCCATCTTGCCCCATCTCCTTATATTTCCGCTCGCGGTGAACGTTTCAGGGCGGCGGAGCTCCATGGTGGCTTGAGTTCGAGGGTGGGGGGCGCGACGGGACGGCCCGGCGGGGCCGCACAAAGAGAGGGCTCCGGGCCGGGAAGGGGCGCGCACGGCGCGGGGCTGCAGGCGCCTTGCCGGCACGGGCTGGAGGCTGCGGCGCGTCAGCCCAGAGGCGCCATGTCTGGGGAGCGTCGTGAAAATTTAAAAACAGAATTACCATATGATCCAGAAATTTCACTTCCAGGAATATATCCAAAAGAATTGAAAGTAGGGACTTGAACATATATTTGTACACCCGTATTCATAGCACCATTATTTTACCAATAGCACAAGGTGGAAACACTGCAAATGTCTATTAATAGATGGATTGGGTCTGGGTGTAGTGACCTTGTCTCTATAAGAAAATAGAAAAATTAGCTGGGCATGGTGGTGCACACTTGCAGTCTCAGCAACTTGTGAAGGTGAGGCAGAACAATCACTTGAACACAGGAAGTTGAGGCTGCAGTGAGCCATGACTGTGCCTCTGCACTCCAGCTTGGGCTACAGAGTGAGAACCTGACTTAAAAAAAATAGATAGGTAGATAAGCAAAATGTGTTATACACAAACAATGGGATATTATTAAACCTTGACAAAGGAAGAGAATTTTGACTAATGTTACAGCATGAATGAACCTTGAAGATATGCATGTAAAATAAGGCAGACACAAAATGATAAATATTGTATAATCCTTCTTCTATGACATACTTAGAATAGTCAAATTAATAGAAATAAAAAGTAGAGTGGTGGTTTCAAGGAAGTGAAGAAAGGGGAAAGTGAAGAGTAAGTGTTTAATGTATAGAGGATTTCAGTCAGGGAAGATAAAAATGTTCTGGAGATATATGTTGGTGATAGTTGCACAACAATGTGTGAATGTATTTAATGCCACTCAATCATACCCAAAATGTTGAAAATAGTAAATTTTGTTACATATATTTTACCACAATTAGAAATAATTTAGTCTACTATAAGAAAATAATAAAAAGTTAAAATTTATTGCATGTAAAAGCACGCAAAAAGAGCATTTTACAAAATTCAATACACATTTTGTGAAAAATACTCTCAGCTGGGCACAGTGGCTCATGCCTGTAATCCCAGCATTTTGGGAGGCCAAAGCAGGAGGATCACTTGAAGTTGGGAGTCTGAGACCAACCTGGGCAACATAGCAAGACTCCATATCTTAAAAAAAATAAAAAAGAAAACCCAAGACAAACAAACAACAACAAAACAAACAGAAGAAAAAGAAAAAAAAAGAAAGTATTTTCATTTCTCTAGGGTTAGAATAGATTTTCCTCAATTTTATAAAAAGCATATACAACCTCTCCCCCAGACCCTATAAGTAACATCATGCCTAATCATGAAAGACTGAATGTTTTCCCCTCAAGATTGGAAAAAAGGCAAGTATGTGTGATCTCACCACTCCTATTTAATATTGTACATTTTGGTCCTAGCCACTGCAGGAAAGCAAGACAAAAATATTAGTTACAAGATTTAAAAAAGTATATATTTATTATTTACAGTAAACAGGATTACATGGATATAAAATCCCATAGAATATATTTTTTCAAACCTGCCGGAAAGTATAAGTAAATTTAGCAAGAATGTAAAATACAAGGTCAATACACAAAATATAAAAACAATTGTATTTCTATATACTATAAACAAGCAATTGAAAAGTGAAATTTCAAATAGTCATTTAAAATAGCATTAAGAATCATTACATACTTACATTAAAAAAGTGTTCCAGCCTATACACTGAAAGAGTCAAACAGTATTGAGATAAATTATTTTAAATACCCAAATGATTTGACATATCTACTGTATTTATGAATTGAAAGAGTCAATGTTGTTAAGATGTCAACTCTCTAAAAATTGACCTATAGATTTAATGCAAAATCCCATGAGACTTTTTTTTGGTAGGAAGAAACAAGTTGATTATAAAACTTATATGAAGCCGCCAAGTACACACAACTCCCAAAGTCAATACTCAAAACTATTTTGAAAAAGAAGAGCTTTGGAGAACTTACATTTCTAAGTTACAATACTTAAAGCTAGAATGTCCGATGACATGTGGTAATGATATAGGAAAACTTTAGAGAGACTTAAGAAATAAACAAGATGTATAATTCAATTGAATTTATACAAGTGTGTCAACATAATTCAATGAGGAATGCACAACCTCTGTAACAAATTGTGCTGGATGAAGTGGATTTCTATTGCAGAAAAAATTACCACTACTCTTACTTCTCACTACATACCAAAAACTCACATAAAACGGAACATGGACCTAAATATAATATAAATATATATATATATAAATACATATATATATATATATATTTTTAAACAACAGATAAAACATTTGTAATAATGGGTTGGGTAAATATTTCTTTCTTCCTTTTAAAAAATTTTTTATTATAAAGATGTGGGGTACATTTCAGGGTTAGGTATACAAACACTGATCATGCAGGTACCCATGTTGATGAGGTATGCCCCTCCCTCCCCTAGCAGTTTCCCTCAATTGCCCATCCCAACCCCCTATCCCTCACAGTTTCCCACTGCGAATAGACACTTCTCAAAAGAAGATATACGGGCAGCCAACAGACAAGTGAAAAAGTGCTCAGCCTCACTCATCATTAGAGAAATGCAAATCAAAACCACACTGAGCTGCCACGTAACCCCCGTAAGAATGATCATCATTAATAAAACAAACAACAACAGATGCTGGCGAGGATGTGGAGAAAAAGGAACGTTTCTACACTGCTGGTAGGAATGCAAACTGGTGCAGCCTCTTTGGAAGACAGTGTGGCGATTCCTGAAAGAACTAGAAATGGACCTTCCATATGACCCAGCAATTCCCCTATTGGGAATATACCCGGAGGAACTCAAATCATTCTACCAAAAAGATATCTGCATACGTATGTTTGTTGCAGCTCTTTCTTTATTTTATTTTATTTGTTAGATTCATCTTTTTAATGGCATCATACAACTCAACGAAATTAGTCAGTGGGGGCCTCTGGACTCAGCAGCTATGAAGGAGGAGAGACCCCTAATACTCCCTAAGACATGTCGATTCAAGAAGACATTCAGGAGGGGGACGTTGAGCCTCTCTTCTGTTTCTTCATATAATGTTGGGAAGAAGTGGAAAAACCCTAAGTGTGAGGAAGGCAGGGAGATCTTTTCTTTCAGTCTATCAGTGAAGAAAGAAGTGAGGAAGGGGCGGGTGCTGGGAGTTGGAGCAAGAAACAGTTAAATCTGGGACCTACACACACACACACACACACACACACACACACACACACACACACACACCACCTTCCCTCTTTCTCTAAAATTGGCAACTGGGGCCGTGAGAAGACCCCATGTTCAAGCTCTCGCCTCTTTTTTTTCTAGCTGGTCAAAAGTTGATAATCACCACTCTAGGTGATGTAGCGAATCCAGGGAAGGGCCTGGTAACCGGTTTTCTCAATGACCTTGATCCTGGATATGGTAAAGTAGGGGATCTCAAACCTGACCCCGGTGGGGGTCTACCCTCCACCTCCTCCTTCTTCACACGGGGGATGCCAAAGTGAACTCGCATCAGGTACTCTTTGCCCCCCCAGGAAAGATTTAATACTCAAAATAGTTTCGTTCTTTGTCACAGACTCCATCTCTATTGAAGTGCTCGATCTCGCTTATGGCCACATGGCCATGTTGCTGGTCTTGGAGCAGGGAGCCGGCATCCATGGGTACTGACACAGATAATCTCCATGCTGTTGTTCACTGACTGCTTCTTAAACTGCCCCTTGTCCTTGATCTCCATGTGGCTGTGGGAGAACTTCTCAATGACAAACTCAATCCAGATCAGCAGTTTGACTTGGGTACTGAGGCAGTAGGACTTGAGCTCAGGATGAAAGAGAGTGGGGTAATTTTTGAAGTGCGAGACCCACGGACACTGGTGAAATGTTACATTTTCCAGCTTCACCGATTTGTCTTTGAGGTCCAGTTGCAGTTCTGACATTCCCAACAGAAACACCTTAAGCTTGATGTTGCCCACGATCTCCCTCAGCAGGACACACTGACACTGACCAGCAGGTTGACAGACTCTATCACATCGATGAACACCTCGTACTTCTTGTGCTTGATGCCCTCTGAGCATGATGGGCGACACTCGCAGCTTCTCCAACTTGTTGCCCTGCTGCATGATGTAGTCCTGCAGAATCTTGACATCCGTAGTCTGTGGGAAGCCAAAGTCATGTAGCAACTTATAGACGATGACAAAGTTCTCCTGGATGCTCTCCTCCTCCAGCTCATTGAAGTATTCACGGAGCACCTCCACTGTCTTACAGAGAACTGAGTACACCAGCGAGCCTTTGGTGTTCTTCAGCGTGGGGCCACCAAGTAGAGGTTGCTTGTGTTTGATTCATAGGAAGTGGTCTCAGCCATGTCTCAGCAACCAGCCTAGGGCACCTTATTCCTCCTGTTGCACCAGCTGAGGCATGAAGTGTTCAATCTCGCTCATGGTCACATTGCCCTTGTAATTGCAGCTGATCAAGGGAGGGAGGGGGCTGAGTGTTGAAAAACTTCCTACTATGCACCATGCTTACCACCTGGAAGGCAGGCTCAGAAGCAGCTTAAACCTCACCACCACACAATATGCCTATGTAACAAACCCGCACATGAACCCCTTGAATCTGAAAGAACAAAAAAATGAAGAAGGTGGAGGAAGACATGGTGGTAGCCAGTGAATCTTGGAGGTGGGGTAGGAGCACCTGATTTAGACAAATATTCCTGAGACAGACTATAAACACTTTAACCTGATCTGGGAAAAAGAAATGGTTAATTGACCTCCAACAACAATTACAACACAGCAATCCAAACAAACAAACAAACAAATAAAAACAAAAAAAAAACCCAATGCTTTGCTCTTGGAATTGTACTATTAAGAGAATGTAATGACCATTCAAAGATTAGAAACAAAATATTTGCAATACACATATTTGACAATAGAATTGTATCCAGAACATATTACAGAACATATTAAAAACTTTTAATCCCATCTGACCTTTTTGTAAAAATTGGCAAACTGATTCTAAAATTTATACGGAATTGCAAGAGATTCAGAATAACCAAAACAATCTTATCAAAGAACAAAGTAGAAGGAGTCACACTGACTGATTTAAAAACTTATGGTAAATAAAAAAAGCAATAAAACATTGGTAATCAAAGCAGTATTTACTGGCACAAAAATAAACATATAGATCAATGGAACAGACTTGAGAGTCTAGAAATAAACACACACATCTGTGGTCAACTAATTTTTTACCAGAATGCTAAAACTATCCAATGGGGGAAAGAATAGTCTTTTCAACAGATAGTGGTGGGCCAACTGGATAGCTACATACAAAAGACCAAAACTGGACTCCTACCTCACACCATATGCAAAAATTGAATCAAAATGAATTAAAGATACAAATGTAAGAGCTTAAACTATAAAATTATTAGAAGAAAATAGGGAGGTAAATATTCATGACCCTAGATTTGGTAAAGAATTCTTACATATAATACCGAAAATACTAGCACTGACAGAAAAATAGATTAATTAGAATTAAAATTTAAAAAAATTGTGCTTCAAAGGACATCATCAAGAAATTAAAAAGACAAGCCACAAAATAAAAAAATATGTTTTGCAAATCATTTCTCCATAACATAGACACAACTTTTACAACTCAATAATAAAAGACAAATAACCCAATTTAAAAATTGACAAAGAATCTGAATAGACATTCCCCCAAATAAGGCAGATAAATGACCAATAAGCACATGAAAAAAAGCTAAACATTATTAGTTATCAGAAAAAACCAAATCAAAGCCACAATGAGATACAACTTCATACCCACTGGAATGGCTGGAATCAAAAGTCAGATAATAACAGGTGTTGATGAGGATGGGGAGAAATCAGAATCTTCATGCACTGCTGGTGGGAATCTCAATTAGTGCAGCTACTTTGGAAAACAGTCTGGCCATTCCTCAAACAATTAAACATAGAGTTACCATTTGACCTAACAATTTCACTCTTAGCATATATACTTAAGTAAAATGAAAACATATGGCCACACAAAAACTTGTACACAAATATCTATAGCAGCATTATTCATAATAGCAAAAGTAGAAGAATGCAAATGTTCATCAGTTGATGAACAGATGAGCAATATATGGTATTTACAAACAAGGGAATTTTATAAGTACTATTCAACTATAAAAAGAGATGAAATACTGAGACATGCTATAGCATAGAAAAACCTTGAAAATATTATAGTAAGTGCAAGAGGACAATGACAAAGACCAACTATTACATGATTCCATTCATATGAAATGCCCAGGACAGGAAACTGTGTATATAAAGAAAGTATGTTCATAGCTACTTAGAGTTGGGCAGTGGGGGATAGAAGAAGATTGGAGATGGAGCACAAGAGGCATAACTCAAGCAGTATGGGGTTTATTTTGAGTTGATTAAAGTGCTCCACAATTGACTGTGGTGGTGATTGCACATATCTGTGAATATGCAAAATCCCTCGACTTTACATTTTGAATGGGGAAATTATATAATATGTGATTATATCTCAATAAATCTGTAAAAAAATATCAAAAATGGAAAAAGGGAACTCTTGCCATGCATTTATAGGCACGTAACATTAATAAGGGTGACTGATCTTAATCCAGGCAAGGCGAGGACCAACGGGAGGCCCCAAATTTACCTGTACTAGACCACTGATGTACTCAATCCTGACTTGTACCCCACGTCTTTAAAATAAAAAAAATTCATTTCAAAAAAATAAAACCATTTGTTAGTTAAAAAAAATAAACAATTGTCCATAATTCCATTACTAATTATTTACTCAGGAGAAATAATATCCAGGATACATGATCCCAAGTGAAGTGAGGACCAAAGTGAGGCCCAAACTTTACCTGCACAATGACCATTTGTATACCTAACAAGTAATTGTACTCCACATCTTTAAAATAAATTTTTAAAAAATTTCTTAAAAAAAAAGATGTATGTCCAGAAAAAAGAAAAAATTTAAGCATAGATGTTCATAATATCCAACAATTGGAAAAAACACAAATGTCTTTCCACATGTGAATGAATAAACAAATAGTGGGATGTCTATGTAATGGAGTGCTGCTCAGAAAGAAAAAGGAATGAAAGGACAGAGGCGCCAGCATGTACAATTCTCAAAAGCATTATGCTGACTGAAGACCCCAGGCGCACACAAAAAAGTAAATCTGTATGATTTCATTTATTCACAATTCTAAACTAGTCAAATCTTATCTATAGTGACAGAGATACATGGTTTCTGGGGCTAGTAGTGGGGAGTTAGGTAGTGGTGAATGGATTCCTGAGTGGCAGGAGGAAACTTTTTGGAGTGATAGAAATGCTCTGTGTCTTGATGGGGGTGATAAATATAGGGTGTATACGTTTTTCAGAAATCATCAAAGCCAAGGCCAGCCATAGTGGCTCATGTCTGTAATCTCAGCATTTTGGGAGGTTGAGGTGGGAGGATCGCTTGAGGCCAGGGATTTGAGACCAGCCTGGGCAACACAGCGAGCCCTCGTCTATACCAAAAAAAGATCTGGACGTGGTTGTCCGCACTTGTAGCCCCAGCTACTTGGGAAGCTGAAGTGAGAGGATCACTGGGGCCCAGGAGATGAGGCTGCAAGGAGTTATGATTGTGCCACTGTACTCCAGCCTGGGCCACAGTGTGAGACCCTGTCTCTTTTTTCTTTCTTTTTTATTTTAAAGATGTGGAGTACAAGCCAGGATTAGGTACATAAGTAATCTATGTACAGGTGAAGTTTGGGTCTCCAACTGGAGACGCTGTCTCTTAAAAAAAAGAAAATATATCATCAAAGAATTCCAATTAAAATGGGTGGGCTTTATTTTATGTAAATTATATCTCAAAAAGATAAGTTAAAAAGGAGAAAAATGAAATTTGTACGTGTTAGAAAATTTGTTCTTTTTTTTTTTTTTGAGTTGGAGTCTCACTCTGTCACCCAGACTGGAGTGCAGTGGCTGCTCCCAGCCACCACAGCCTCGACCTGCTGGGCTCCGGCAATCCTTCTGCCTCAGCCTTCCAAGTAGCCGGAACTACAGGCGTGCGCTACCACGTCTGGCTGAAGTTTTGATTTATTGTAGAGATGAGGTCTCGCTACCCAGGCAGGTCTTGAACCCGCGGGCTCAGGCGATCCACTCACCTCAGCCTCTCAAAGCACGGGATTACAGGCTGAGCCACCGAGCCTGGCTGAAAATTTGTTCTTGTAATAGAAGAAATAGTCAGATTTTTTTCTATGTGTGTCTGTTGTGTTTTTGTTACTGAGCTACACTTTAAGTGGCACAAAATTAAATACATTTTCAAAAATAAGTACACAATAACTGTTTCTCAAATGAATGACTTCTGAGCAATTGGAGGGGTCATTGAAAGAAAGAGATAGACTCTATGACACAGAAGGTGTAAGGAAAAAAAGGAGTTAAGAATCAAGTGTTAGGAATTACTTGTTCTTAGAAGGTAGATTAAAGAAGTGTACCTAGAAAGCAAAAGAGAAGCAACACAAGAAGGAGAGCTACTATAATAATGGAATGGTATTGAATATCAAGGATTTCAAGGGATTGTTCAGAAAAGACTAGAAAAGTAATCTCTCACTGAGTAGAGAAGAATCACTAGACTTATCTAGCAGTTGGTTTTTTGGAAACCTTTAGGCCTATAGTTTAATTTTAAAGGTAAGATTTCATTTTCATTACTTTCTACTTCCAAGTAGTTCTCTAAATGTGTATACAGTATGTGAAATCATTTTATCAAATTATAAAACTTCTGGATTCTCATATAATGATAATCCTTCTATTGTAATCTGTAATCGAGGCTGATTACTCAGGGCCCCATGACGTAAAAACTTTTTTTTCTTTTTGAGTCAGAGTATCACTCTGTCACTCGGGCTGGAGTGCAGTGGCACGCTCATGCCAATGCAGCCTTGATCTGCTGGGCTCAGGTGATCCTTCCACCTCAACCTTCCAAGTAGCTGGAAGCACAGGTGTGCGCCACCACACCCAGCTAATTTTTTGATTTACTGTAGAGATGAGGTCTCTCCAAGTTGCTCAGGCTGGTCTCAAATCCCTGGGTTGAAGCAATCCTCTTGCCTCAGCCTTCCAAAGTGCTGGGATTACAGGCATGAGCTACCACATCTGGCAAAAAAAAAATTCCTTGTTATAGATTATGTAGTTTACACAGAGTTGTATGTATGGCTGATGGTACCCATTCCCTGTGAACTAGGGTGGAACTCCCAACCAGCCTTTCTGTATTCCCTTTATAAAGCAAAGAGTGGGTCACAGAAAGAGAAGTGGAGTTGACATATGGTTTCTCTGTTATGTTCAGTTTAAAATTTTGTCATTGTCTTTGTGCTTATTTCCCAAAAATAAGAGTTTACTGTACTTACTTGATTTTTAGAATGTATCCAGAAATTCTTTGAAGTATGCAAGATTTTAGAGAAGGGTTATTTTCTTTTCTGGACAAAGCATGCACTTTCAAACCTCACATACATTCACATTCTTCCAACTTTCCAAAACCAAAGTCCACAATTCCAAATAAAACTATAGAATCCAAGTCTATAAATACCTCTTTTGCCACAAGAGAAGCTGATGCTGGAGGGAAGGCAGATGTTCTCTCACACACAATTGGTAAGTTTTAATCTTTGTTCTAGGCATCAGATCTGGTTTCTATTGGCACAGCTGATAGACTGAGTCATTAGGATAAATGCCATGTTGACTCTAAGGTTTCTTCTGTAAATATTTGTGTTCTGATTGATGTTTCTTTTTTACGTTGCTTAAGGGCCCACAATCATGATATTGATGGCAAATAAAATAGCATATACACATCTCAGATGGAAGTAGTGGTGCAATGGACATTTTGGACTTCTCTGTTAGTGTCAGTCTGAGACTTGGACTGACCAGAAGGGGTTAGACTTTAGGGTTTAGCTAAACTGGAGAGATATACAAAATATTTCCTAGCTTGATAGACTGCAAAAGCTCAAATACCGAGAGAGAGGGAGAGAGGAAGAGGGGGAGAGAGAGAGAGAAATAATGACACAACTAATGACACAACTAACAAGTGGTAAATCTGGAATTTGAACCCCATCTTTCTTTTTTTACTTTTTTTTTTTTTTTGAGACACGCTCTCACTCTGTTGCCCAGATTGGGCTGGAGTGCAGGGGCATGATCATAGCTCACTGCAGTCTCGAACTTGAACTCCTGGGCTCTAGTGATCCTCTTGTTTCAGTCTCCCGAGCTCTCGATTAGCTGGGGCTATAGTTGCATGCCATTGTGTCCTCATCTTTATTTTTTAAAAGCCATTTGATTGCCTTCCAGAATAAACACGATTTGTACATTTTTATCCCGCCAAATGATTTGTTCTATGTCTTATTTTATATAACTTTCTGGGTGTAGGCGGCCCTAGGTCAGGTGGTATTTATCAGCTCTGAAAGAGGCCATAAGCCTTCAGGAAAATCCTGACCTGGATGAGGCAGTGATAGAAATTTTTTGATTACCTCATGGTAATGCTCTTTTTGCTTTTATTAGGAATTTGCAGATACATTCCTGTCAGCAAACAATTTTAATGTTTACCACTGTTAATATAAATATCTTAGATTTCCATTCATGTTTTCTTGAATAGTGCAAGGACTGAAGTATTTTAACTTCAATACATTGTTCTTTTTCAGTGCTTAAAAAAAATGCAGATATATTAGTTTATAAAACTAAAGCCCAGAGTGCCAATAGAATCTTGGAACTGAAAGAGACCTCAAAAGATGAAAGGTGACCCAGTTTAGCCCTTGCAACCCAGCCTTAAGGCATATTAATTGTTAACGAGGGCTAAGTACTGCTCCTATTCTTTGTGTAAAGCTATTTCTATTGAATGATTTGTATTATTTAGGAATGTCCAAGCTTTCAAAATCTAAGAGGTTTCCCAATAAAATTATTTCATTTTATGGGTGTGGAAACTGAAGACCAGAGAAAGGAAATAATTTGTGTAAGGCCTCATCTATTGTTGAATTATGCTATGGGAATTTTCCTTCCGGATATAATACTGGCAGTTTAGATTAAGATTATATCAAGGAAATTTCAACTCTAGCCCATGAAATCTAAGAGTTTTCCTTCTCCTAAGGGGAGGATGGGGTTAGAGCAATGGACAATGGACAATGTGTGCGTATGTGTGTGTGTGTGTGTGTGTGTGTGTGTGTGTGTGTGTGTGTGTGTGTGTTGGAGATTGCAAAAACTATAACCACTACCGGTTTTGATAAAGAAATGCCATGGACTTGAGCGTTCGACTTAGATTTAAAATGATTTCCTGCCAAAAAAGACTTTTACAAGTTTTTGGCTAGTGGCAAATGCAAGATAGTATCATTCTTGGTCCAGAGCCGCCAACAATGCATAACAGTCACAGTTACTAACTTATACTTTGGGGGTTAGGAGGCTGAAATTCTTTCACATGGATATATCCTGCATATGCCTAGAAGAAAATAAATGCTTCCAAATACCTTCCACATCTGGATTCCACACTGTGAGACTTGGCAGTTTGCTTTAAAAATGTTGCAGCAGTTTGATAACCTGCCAGGATATGTTGAAATGGTACATAGTTTGGAATATTCCACATATGGGTGAGTATATAAGTCCTTAAATGTTGTTTTTCTTGTCCTTAATTTGGCAGAAAAATGTGTATATTCTAAACATACAATCAGAAATTATAATAACATAGTTCATATTTAGCATATTTGTTTATCTCTGTTTAATTTTATTTTCTGGGAAAGTATCATTAAAAGGTAGATTGTTTAATGTAATAACTAAATTGCCTGAAAAATCTTGTACAGACAGAGATCTCTTTGGAATATATTTTCAGTATATACATCTCTTTATATGATTGCAATGATATTATCCATTAGGCATTGCTCTGATTTAGTGGTAGTGAAAGCCTGGGGCACTGTGTTGAGAGGGATTCTGAAGTTTCATCTATGCCGTCAGTGAGAAAGGGCCGCCTGACGACTAGTGATATCTGGCGTCAATGTGAAAAGAGAGAGCAGTAAAAAAACAAAACTCTATGTTTTAAACATGCTTGAGAAATGTATTTATTGTTAATGGTTTTGTTTTTTGAATAGGTAATATATTAATGTGGAAACCGTAAATATGTTACAGAAGAATATACAACGAAAAATTATTTTTCCTTCCATTTTTCTTCCTCTATCCTTCCACTCCTTAGAGGCAAACTATTGTTGCAAGTTCCTTTCAGAGACAGTCTAAGCTTTTAAAGTCATTTCTGTACAAATATTTATTTTTAACACCAATTGTGGCATAATACATGTATTTTTTTCCTGCACCATGTATTTTTAACAGCAAACTTAGTTATTTTGCCACAATTTAAAAAATTAATAATAGACCCCAAACCATTAAATTGTATGTTTTAAATGGGTAAATTGTGTGGTATGTGAATTATTGATATAGTTAGATTAATAGCTACCATATTTATTACTGTTTTCTATTAGTTGTCCTTGTTCTTTGTTCCTATTCTTCTCTTCTACTCTTTTTATGCTTCTGTGGTTTTAACTGAGCACATTTTATATAATTCCATTTTTTCACCATTCATAGCATATCACTTATACTTTTTTTTTTTTTTACTGTTTTTGCTGATTGCCTCAGAGTTTGCCATATACATTTACACCCAATCCAAGTCCACTTTCAAATAACACTATAGCACTTTTTAGATACTGCAAATACCTTGTAATAACAAAATATTGTTAATTCCTCTCTTCTATCCCTGGTATCACGATAACATTTTTTTCATATATACATAAGCGGAGGTAATTTAATACATTGTTGCTTCTATTTGAACAGACTGCTATGTGTTTTCAGTTCAGAATTAGAAACATAAAAATTTGTGTTTTACCTTCATTTATTCCTTCTCCAAGGCTTGCTCTTTCTTTATGTAGATCTGAGTTTCTGATCTTTATTATTTCCTTTCTGTCTAAAGAACTTCTTTTAACACTTTTTACAAGGCAGATAGCAAATTTCCTAAATTTCTGTTTTTCCCAGAATTTTTTTTCTTTACTTTTGAAACATAATTTTAAGGCATACAGAATTCTAGGTTGGTGGGGTTTTTTTTTCCTCTCAATACTTCAAATATTTCACTCTACTTTTGCTTGCATGGTGTCTGTGACAAAGGCAAATGTAATTTTTATTTTTGTTCCTCTATAGGTAAGCTGTTTTTGCCTCAGTCTTCATTCAAGATTTTTTGTTTTTATTTTCTGAATTTTGAAAATAATATGCTTAGGTGTGGTAGTTTTTGTTGTTTGTTTGTTTGTTTGTCTTTTGGCATTTAATCTGCTTGTTGTTCTCTAGTTTTCTGGAATTATGGTTTGGTGCCTGACATTAATTTGGGGAAAATTCTTAGTTTTGGTTTCTTCTTTTCCTTTCTTTTTTTCCCCTCTCCGTACTATGTATTTTGCTTTTGTTTGTTTGTTTTCAGTTTTTTGTCTTTACTTTGCAGTTTTGAAAGTTTCTATTGTCATACTTTCAAACTCAGAAATACTTTCCTCAGAGTGTCCAATGTACTAATGAGTCTATCAAAGGCATTACTCATTTTTGATCTCTAGCATTTTTTGAGTCTTTAAAAAAAATTTCCATCTCTCTGATTATATCACCCATCTGGTCTTGCATGTTGCCTACTTTTTGCATTACAGCTCTTAGCATATAAATTACAGTTGTTTAAATTCCTGGTCTGATCATTCCAACATCATTGCTTTATCTGAGTCTGGTTCTGATGCTTGCTTTTATCTCCTCAAACTGTGTTTTTTTGCCTTGCTGAATGCCTTGTAATTTTTTTGTTGAAAGCTGGACATGATGTAGTGAGTAAAAGGAATGATCATAATAGGCATTTAGTAATGAGATGGTAAGGTGTTGGGGGAGGGAAAGTGTTCTATAGTTCTATGATTAAGTCTCAGTCTTTTAGTGACCCTGTGCCCCTGGGCTGTGAATTTCACAAGTGCTTCTCAATTTTCTCTCTCCCTCCCTTTAGGTGGAACTGGATGGTTAGAGAAGGCTGGATTTGGGTATTTCCCTTCTCCCATATTGGTTAGGCTCTGAGGCTCTAGCAAAATAGTTTCTTTTAGGAGACAGTCTAATTAAAAACAGAATGTTCTAGTGTATTTCTAAATGGTTGTGTTTTTCCTCCACCTGCCAGTAGTATGAGGGAATTCTACCCAAATATTCAATGAGAGAACCTGGTAGGGATCCTAGAGGTAAAATTCACAAAAGTGTGGGATATCTCTGACTGGGCATCTCTGAAGTTTTTAATTCTCAGATTTGTTTACAATTGAACCTCTGCTAATTCAACAACCACAGTTCAGATATTCCTACATTGGTACTGGTTCTCACAGGAGTTTCTGCTTGCAGGTTTTCACTCCAGTAAATTGTGGTTCTCTGTACCTGCCTGTCTGTCTCTCCAATCTCACTATCCGATAGATTTAGGCAAAGTTATTGATTTTTTCAGTTCTTTAATTTTTTTTTTTTTGAGTTGGAGTCTCACTCTGTCGCCCACACTGGAGTGCAGTGGCCGCTCCCGGCCACCGCAGCCTCGACCTGCTGGGCTCCGGCGATCCTTCCGCCTCAGCCTTCCAAGTAGCCGGAATTACAGGCATGCGCTACCACGCCCGGCTGATTTTTTGATTTATTGTAGAGATGAGGTCTTGCTGCCCAGGCGGGTCTCGAACCCGCAGGCTCAGGCAATCCGCTCACCTCAGCCTCCCAAAGGCGCGGGAAGTTCTTTAATCTTTTTACCTGTTGTTAGGATGGAGTGATAACTCCCAAGCTCCTTATGTGATGCAATGAAAACTGAATGTGTCTGCACTTGGCATTTTTCATTTAATAATTTATCATGGGTGGCACACTTCATTAGCAAGGGTACCTGCACAATGAACATTTGTATGCCTAACCCTGAATTGTACTCCACATCTTTAAAATAAAAAAATTAAAAGGAGAAAAACAAAACTCGGAGTAAACAAACAAACAAACAAACAAATCATGGAGATTGTTTCAAATCAGAGCATACAGCACCATTTTTTTTTTTAGCAGGTGCATAGAATTTCATTAAATGAATGCCTTGTTGTTTAGCATGCCCCTATGGACAAATTTTTAGGTTCTTTTTAAATTTTTTGTTATATTTTTCCTACTTATCCTTGACTTGGAACTCAAAATTTTTTGTTATAAACAATGTTGCAATGAATGTCCTTGTACATGGTTCTTTTCACATATATACAAATAAATCTGTAGGATAAATTGTTGGAAAAAAAGATTGTAGACATCATTGCTAAATATTCCTTAATAAAAATTGTAAAATCTATACCCTCAACATCAATGTGTGTGAGTGTTTATTTCCATATAGTCTCACCAATGTAGCATATTATTAAACATTGAAAAATTGTTACCAATGTGATAGCTGAAAAATTATATCTTATTATAGTTTTGATTTATGATAACTAATAAAAAGTGAATTAGATCATTTTTCGACTTATTTAATGGACTTTTTTCCATCTTCTTTGAACTTTGTTCATGTCTTTCTTCCATGTTTCTACTGGTTTGTCTTTTCCTTAATGTTTATAGGTGCTCTTTATACAAGGGAAGACACACACACACAAATGGAATTAGTTTTTGGAAAGCAGGCTCCTTGTAGTATAGGCTTCGCCTGCTAAGTGTTCTAGGAAAGCACTGGCATCAGAGTACCAGCTAGTGTTATTGTGAGAGGCTGCGTTTGGTTACATTGTTGTTGTTGTTTTTTTAAGATTATTTCAGTGTGTTTGCCCATTTCATTATGGGTGATTTACCAGCACACCTGCCCACATTGCACTGAGTGTTCAGCATTTTTTGACCAAAAGCAGCATGCACCCTGTGCCCCAACCTCCCTATTGACCCAGTCTCACCCTGAACAACTTTTTTTTTTGTTTCCTCAGATGGAAACATTTTGCCAATGTGGAAAAGGTGAAACAAAAAATGACAGAAGCAGTAAAAGGCATCAAAATTGATGAGTTCAAAAACTTGAGCAGTGGAAAAAGTATCTTAATAGGTGTATTGCATCAAACGGAGAGTACTTTGAAGGTGGCTTAAATTTAAACATGTAAGAATAAATACACAATTTTTAAATAAATAAATTCTGAATATTTTGGGTCCCCCCCTTGTACGTCAAGGAAATTAACTCTTTGTCATATGCATCCAAAGACATGTATTCATTTTCCTAGTCTAAATTTTTTTGTTTTTGTTTTTTATTGGCTTTTTAATGGTATTTTCTTGCCACAGAGAATTTTAAAAACACATAAATGATTAAATTTAGTAGACTTTTTATTGGTAACCTCTGAATTTTGCATTATACTTAGAAGGCTTTTCCTTGCTGTTTTTATATTTTTACTTTTTATGTTTAAATTTTTGATTCCTCTAGAATCTATTTTGGTGTAAGTTGTAAATTAGGACACCAGCGTGTTTTAGTATTTTTTTTCACTTGGCTACCCAGTAGAATCAATTTTGGCTATGCTACTTTAACTGAATATTTAAACATTTTCCCATTTCTTATATAACTTTTCAGGAATCACTTTTTATTATACCCATATTATAATAGCAATATTATATTGGAAAAGAGTACTTTTTCATTTTTGTTATTACATATCACGCTACAATGCCCTTCTTCATGTATATTTTCTTGTTGCTGTTGAATTATTTCTGTGGAATACATTATTAAGAATGGAATAATTGAGTTTTGCTAAGTATAATCACATTGTTTTTCCAAAGTGTTAATCCCACTATTAATAAAATTCCACCAGTTTAGGCTGTAATTTAAAAAACTATCACATTAAGCTGAAAAACTAGAAATCAAAGCTTGTTTGTTTGTTTCTTTGTTGAGTCAGTGTTTCACTCTGTCACCCGGGCTGTAATGCAGTGGCATGATCGTGGCTCACCACAGTCTTGACCTCCTGGACTCAGCTGATCCTTCTGTCTCAGCCCCCCAAGTAGGTGGGACTACAAGAGTGCAGCCCTATGCCTGGCTAATTTTTATTTATTTATTTATTTATTTTATTTTTTACTTTTTTGAGTTGGAGTCTCACTCTGTCGCCCAGACTGGAGTGCAGTCAGCCTTGACCTGCTGGGCTCCGGCGATCCTTCCGCCTCAGCCTTCCAAGTAGCTGGAAC
>NW_007246018.1:18002-23089 GCF_000164805.1 Carlito syrichta
CCGTGGGCTCAGGCAATTCACTCACCTCAGCCTCCCAAAGGCGCAGGATTACAGACTGAGCCACCGAGCCCGGCTAATTCTTTTTAAAAATAGAGATGAGGTCTAGCTATGTTACCCAGGTTGGTCTTGAACCTCTGAGCTCAAGCAATCCTTCTGCTTCAGCCTGGCAATGTGCAGGGATTACAGGTGCAAGTCATTGTACCCGGCCTCATTTAACCCTTATAATAACGTTTTGAGTTAGAATTGCTATGAATCCCACTTTACAAGAAACTGGGAAAATTTGATCAATGTCACTCAGTTGATAAGTGATAGAGACAAGATTGGAATCCAGGTCTGCTTGCCTGGAGAGATGACATTCTTGATCTCCATTCTCCACAATCTTGACTCAATTTAACTATAAATTTCCAGTTTTCTTTATGGATATAATCCCAGAATAGTGATCCATTACTATACTTTTTCCACTCCATTGTTTTTAGACATCAAAGGTCCCTATGATCCTGACTTCCAAAGGTCCAGAGATAAGGAATTTCTCTTGAAACTGTGTTAACCTATTATGAGTTATTCTTCACAAATAAATGGAAACTTTGATTCCCTATGTATTTTAACTATTTCATGTATGTGTTCTTTCTATAGGGATAACTTATGTCAAAAGTACAAGCCTGCTTCCTTCCTTCCTTAGCAATATTGCTGACACAGAGGTTTCTCTAAGGGAACCACGGTCCACACTGATAATCTTCTGAGAATTCAGAATTTTAAAGAAACGGATAGTAGTCTTGGATGAATGTCTTGCCATATGAGTTTTCAGCATCCACTTTCCTTCATCATAATAGTAATAGTAGAAATAGTTTGCATTACTGTTTTTAAGTTCTGTCACATCTGTTATCTTATTCAATCCACAAAAACAAAGCAGGCAAGACAGAAATTATCTCTGTTTTTGCATGGAAATTGACACTCAAAAACAGCTAGGAGATTTGGTCAAGGTCTTATGGCTACTAAATCTTCTGTTTCCCATCTTAGTGTTTTTCCAGCTTCTTTTTTATTTTTGCACAATTAAATCTTTTACAAAGAATATGGTAGATATTTCAAACAAAGGTAAATCATAATAAGCATTGTTCATTAAATCAAATCCAAGTTAGTTTTTTTTTGCATGATGCGTATATAATCATTAAAACAACCTTCAGAACAGGTATTGTGATAATACACATTTTTTTCCAGCCGAGATACCAAGGTAACACAACAAAAAAGTGGCAGAGCTGGAATATAAACCAGATCTGTCTGGCCCCATGCTCAAAGTCTTTCCACTAAGTGAAAAGCGAAAATGGGCACAGAAAAAAAAAAGTGTTTGCACTCCCAAATAATCAAATAAATGCCAATTAAAGCAAGCTTTGGACCAGGTATGGTGACCTATGCCTGTAATCCAGGGTATTTGGGAGGCCAAGGCAAGGGAATTGCTTGAACCCAGGAGTTCAAGACTAGCCTAGGCAATATAGTGAGACCTCGTCTGTACAAAAAATAAAAAAATTACCCTTGCATTGTGGTGTGTGCCTGTAGTCCCAGCTACTCTGAAGATTGAGGTGGAAAGACCGCCTGAGCCTAGGAGATCGAGGCTGTGGTGAGCTGTGATCATGCCACTGCACTCTTTTTTATTTTGTTTTGTTTTGTTTTTTTGGAGTGAGACTAGAACTCAAAAATAAAAAAGGTTAAATGAGATACAATAAGGCTTTTAAGTGTTTATGCATACAGTTTCTAGTACATAAGAAGTGCCCAAGAAATGGTCGCTATTATTAAGTTATTATTAGCAGTAGCATTAATATTTCAATTAAATGGCTTAATTGAAATACATTCACATGTGCATATGTGTGTATATGTATGTGTGGATAGAGGTAACTATGATGGTTGCCTTTTTATTGAGTTACATTGCCCTGAGACATACTCTGTAAAGATCCCCATAAATGCAAAGTCTCTGAGAGTTTCAGCTAATCGAATTGGATCAACCAAAGTTTACTTTCCCAGAAGTTAACTTCACATTGGTAGAAAACATGAAGCTCAGGAATTCAGGAGGAATGGAAGGTAGTTACAAAAAGATATTTTGTTAGAAATATGCTAAGGTTGAGGTGATTCAGAAAAATTATGAGGGAATTTGAAAGAACATATTAAAGTGATTCGCCGTAAAGTAGCATCGGTAGAAAATGTAAATCAGAAGTTGTTTTTGGTCAATTTTTTCACAGAATAAATCCAGATGCAAACTAAAATCAATTTATTTTCAAAGATCAACATTTTTTTTCTATGGATTGCACCATAAGGAAGAAAACATCAGACATTTTTTAGGAAGTGACAGTAAGTGGACTATTAACCTAACCAGTCTTTCCTTCAAACTAAACAAGACATTCTGTACATGCCATGACCATAGGTTTTTTTTAAAGTCTTTTTTAAATGATTAACTTTGAGTCATATTTGAGGTTGATGAGAAGCATAGAGTGTGGACTTTTAAAAAATTTTTATTTTAAAATTGGGGTACAATTCAGGGCTAGGTATACAAATATTCATTGTGTAGGTACCCTTGTTGATGAAGTGTGCCCCTCCCTTCCCCAGGCAGATTTCGACTACTGTTAATCCCACCTCTCACCCTCTCCCCCTCCCACAATTTCCTGCTACTGTCAATCCTTTTCTTATAGTATTACGGTAGTTTTTCATGGTCCACTTATGAGTGAGAACGTATGATACTCAGTTCTCTGTTTCTGTGAAAGATCATTCAGTATTATGGACTCTAATTCCATCCAGGTTGCTGTGAAGATACACAATGGAATAGTATGCAGCCATAAAGAAGAGTGTGGACTTTTAAAACATTCATCCCAACAGTTCTGCATAACTCTAATTTTTTATGCCCACCCATCCTGTCCATTGTTGACTGATCATTTATTTTAGAAAAGAACCTAATTGTGCTATTTTTCTGTTTGAAACTTTTCCATTGTGTGTAGATTAAATCTAAACTCCAGAGTAGAATTTTAAAAGCCCTTATAGTAATGCTTCAACATATATTTTCCAGCTTTTTTGTTCTCCACTCCTACTTCTCCTTCTATTCTCTCACTACCACTCCTGATAGGCACCAGGTTCTTATATTTAGTGTGCAACTGAATCACATCAGAAACTCATTAAAAACGCAGCTTCTAAAACAGCAACTCAAATTACAGTAAAAAAAACAACAAGAATAAAAAAAAAACACGTGCAGCTTCTTGGACCATATCTCTTGAAGTCTGGCAATGGCTTCCAGAAATTGGAATTTTTAAGAAGCAAGGTGGAATTTTTAAATCAATTGATAAGCAGATCTCAGTTTGATAAACAGTGGCTCAATCCCTGTCCCATGAAGTGCCTTCTCATTTCTTCAAAAGTCCATCACAGTCTGTACCCCCCCACTTTTAGAACCTTCTGCTTAAATTTCTTTCTTTTGTTCTGCCTGATTGACCTTGTAGCAATTCTTCTACTTGGCTCTGAATCACACTCCCTCTGAAATCTCTTTTCTAACATAGCAATTATTCCACATTTTGCAAGCATGTTCAACATTAATATTTGTATTCATTTCCCTCAGTAGAGTTAGTCTTTCTTCTAAGGGCTGAGACCTCCTTGGTCATTTTTGTGTCATACTCCAGAGTTTGGCATGGAGCCTAACATATAAAAATAGATGCCCAAGAAGTCATTTTCAAACAAATGAATACGTGAGTTGATGGAGGTCTTTAGCTTCTATATTCAACATCAGATGAAGTAGATAAAAATTATAACTTGGAAGTAGTTTTGTTAGATTCTGGCTTGGGGAACAGACATCAAGCAATTTTCCTTAGTCTGACCAATTAGGAATTTTGGCAAACAGTTCATAATATGAGTCTTTAACTCTTTTAGTAGTTGGATAATTAAAATCCACTTATAATGTTGTACTTGGTATGAAATATTCTAAAATTCAAACTATACCAATAGAACTCTATTCCTCACAGCTGATGAATTTATTTAGCCAAAGAGAGCTTCAGATTGCATTTCATTACATGACTTTAAATAGACTTTGAAATGTTAATATATCAAAGCCCAATGATGACAAAATGTTTGCCATAACAGGTGGTATTATTTTGAACCTAGGAACAACAATAACAACGAAAACAATTAGGACAAAAAATCCTTTCGCTCCACATGAGTTTCAAAAGTCTATATTTGAAATAAATCTTTGAAAGGAAAGCTACCAAAAATTTATATATAACTAATATTAGAATCTTCTTAGTTTTGTTTTAAACTAATGAAAAGCATTCCCAACTAAAGGACAAATTTGTTTGAGTCATTTATTCAACAAATATTTACTGAGTTTCTATTTTTTGTCAGATGTAGCTCTAGGACCTAATGATATGTTGATGAGCCAAAGAGGCAAAATTGCTGTTAATAGAGACTTCATTTTAGTACGAGAGAAAAGTCAGTAAACACAATATGATTATAAATGTGTGTGTGTGTTTGTGTGGCCTATGTCAAGTGGTGATTAGGGCTATGATGAAAGATAAAGCAGAATATGGGTGGTGTTTTATTTAGGGAGGGGTGAGAAATTCTCTTTAATAAGGTGATATTTGAACAGAGATCTAAAAGAAGTGAGGCAGTAGGCCATGTGGCTATCTGGGAGAGTATTCCATATAGTGAGGAGAACATTTTCGTATGCCTTGAGGGCAGAGTATGCTTGGGGTATAGGAGGGATACCCAGGATACCAATGTGGTTGAAGTGGAGAAAACCAGAATAAAGAGATGGGAGATATGGTCTCAGAAGTAGTGGTGGTGTGAGTTTGGGTCAGATTCGGGAAGTGGCAAAGGAGGTCAACAGATCATGTAAGGCCTTGTAATCCATATTAAGAGAAGGGTGGCTTTTGACACAGTCTGACATTTATTTACTTATGTATTGTCTACATAGTTTCTGTCTTTCATTCTAAATTCATTTGTCTTTACTAGGTTACATTTTGGTTCATTTCTTTGTTTAGAAACCAGAGTTTGATCAGAACAACAGTTTAGGTAATTTTTTTTTTTTTTGAGTTGGAGTCTCACTCTGTCGCCCAGACTGGAGTGCA
>NW_007246018.1:23109-66492 GCF_000164805.1 Carlito syrichta
CTGGGCGATAGAGTAAGACTCCAATTCCAAAAAAAAAAAAGTCACTGATCATACTACAAAGTTTATCAAGAAAACAACAGACTCTGCCCCACACTTTCTGTTTATTCTGAAATGTCTCCATTTTCTTTTTTTCTTTTTCTTTTTTTTTTTGAGTTGGAGTCTCACTGTGTCGCCCAGGTTAGAGTGCAGTGGTCGCTCCCGGCCACCGCAGCCTCGACCTGATGGGCTCCGGCGACCCTTCCGCCTCAGCCTTCCAAGTAGCTGGAACTACAGGCGTGTGCTACCACACCCGGCTAATTTTTGATTTATTGTGGAGATGAGGTCTCACCAAGTTGCTCAGGCGGGTCTCGAACCCGCGGGCTCAGGCAATCCACTCACCTCAGCCTCCCAAGGCACGGGATTACAGGCTGAGCCACCGAGCCCAGCTAGTTTAGGCAATTTTAGATAACTATTAATAATAATGACTATGTTTAATAATAACAGTTACTATTATTAATTTCGACATCAGTATAACAATAACAGCAGCAAAAATGGCAGCAATATGCATAAATGCTACCATTTGGTGCCAGTTCTGTGCATTCTACATACGTGTATTTTCATACAACCTTCAAAACTGCCAGTGATGAACTATAGTTATCCTTCCTAATTTACATTTACAGAAACGTGAACATGAACCACTTGATCTCCAGAAAATACTTTATTTATGCTGCAAGTAAGTTATGCAAAACTACATCTATTTTATTTTGGTATAAAGTGATAACACAGAATAGTACAGTACATGACTGATTTATTTGAACTACTTTGTTTTGGGTCATTTATAATAACGGTGATTCAATCAGAATGGCAAATATTAATTGACTATACTACATTCAAGGCACAGAACTAAATGTTTTACATGTATTATCTCATTTAAATCTTCTAGTATCCCAGACAAGAACACTGGAACCCAGAGATATGAAGCTAATCCAAGGTCACACAGCCTGATAAACAAGGGACAAAACCTTGGACTATCTGTCTCCAGAGCTTGTGTTTTTAATCACTGTGCTACATGACTAATTGAGTGAAAACAGATCAGCTCAGACTGGTGTGTTCAAAATCTTTAAACGTATACTTGCTGTAACATATTTCAAAGAATACTTTATTTATCTTATTTTTAATCTGTGAACATAGAATCATAGGCAGTCGGATCCCAAAGTCCATTTGGAATGGTAATATGCACTAAGTTTTTATAAATCTGTAGACAATTGTCCTGTTTCTTTCAGATCAGCCTCTGTGACAACCAGACACATTATTACCTTGAACTGCCCACATGATCCATATGTTGTTTATCTATTTGAACTGTCTGGTCCTTGAGACCAATGGTGATCACGACAGGACTGTCACTTTGAGTATGTAAAGTAGAAAAATACATTTGTCATTTTAGTCTGTCCAGCCCAAGTTACAAAAACAGCAATAAGGACAAAATGCAAAGAAGAATTACTAAAAAAGACAGAGGGAGAGAGAGGGAGAGAAAGGGCAATGAGAAGGGGGGTAGGGGGAGAGAGAGAGAGACAGAGACAGAGAGAGAACTTTTCCAGTGACAAAATGGTAATATTTTGCCAGCACCAGACTCTTAATGGCCACCAGTCCACTGTGGATTCTGAGAGATTTTGCTTTCACTACCCTCTCCTAGTAGACAACACTCCAGCGAACAGATGAAACTTTCATAAATGAGAAGTTTTCTTTCCTTCTCATTTATCTCCTTATTTTAAAAACTCTCAAAGACTTTCTCATATTCACAAAGCCAACAACAAGAACTTGCTATGAAAAATTTATTCATTGAAATAAATTAGACTGTAAGCTCTTGAAGACAAGAAGGCAAGCTTTATTTATCTCTGTGTTCCTAGTACCTGGTCCAAGACCTGGAACATGGTAGGCCTTGAGGAAATGATTGTTGAAAGTATTGAATAAAGCTCAGGCTATAAAGATAGTGAGGATAATGTCAACAGAATTTTATGTGAGCACACCAAGAGCTAGCATTATAGAATGTTGACACCAGTTTTTCCAGTACTGATCATATCTGGCCCAATTGGCTGGCGAAGAGGGTTATCCTTTTTTTATTCCTTTCTTCTCCTATGCTTTCTTCTCAAAGCTGGATACTCCTCTTCCCCAGAGAGAGTAGGACCATTTTCTCTTCCAGTTCTGGTGTTTGAACCTCCAAACATGCTCAGAATACCCATAATTAACTTACTGGCCCAAAACAATGAATTAGTCTCAAAGATTTACTTTGTATCAGCAGAAGCAATGAAGCTGGATCTTCCTCACCTGTCTCCACTACTGCCGTTCCTGCCTCAGGTTTGCTTTCTTGTACAGTGGGAAGGCCTTATCAGGTTAGCTGACAAGGGACCTAATGAAGCTCACATTTCCCTTTGACTCTATTATTCATCCTAGATCTTATATAGAAGTGTCTGGAACTTCTCAGAGTATTTGATAAAATTTCAAGAGAAAAAACCCAGACATTTTTAGAAATGCGCAATCTTTTTTTCATGTAAATTTTATTTTATTTTAGAGATGTGGACTACAAGTAAGGATTAACTACACAATTCACAATCTTACAAAAAAGTTATTATGAAAGTGTAGGTTATATATGCATTGTCCTCTTATTTTTATACATTTCTAGAGTTTTATATTTCTCTGAAAAGCTGTCCCAGTACTCCAAAGAGATTCGTCAATTAATTTATGCAAACAAATACTTAAACTGCTGCAATTCAAGTTTTTATCACCTTATTAACTTCATC
Source organism: Carlito syrichta (assembly GCF_000164805.1). Classification (NCBI taxonomy): domain Eukaryota; kingdom Metazoa; phylum Chordata; class Mammalia; order Primates; family Tarsiidae; genus Carlito; species Carlito syrichta. Next base: position 25,887 of record NW_007246018.1, read on the forward strand.
TAATCTATGAGTCTTTAGCTTTGAGTTCAGAGTCAGTAAAGAAAAATATTCCTTTTACAATAGCGTTTTGCTTGTGAGATTTGCTGTAAGTATATTATATCTGCCAGTTACTCTCATTTGCTGAGCTATCTTAGTAATCTTTTAAAGCATTTTTATGATTGATTTTTACCCAGAGATTTCCAGAATGATTAGAAGTCCCTCTTGTATTGAGGAAATTAATTTATCTTGTGCTTCAGGATGGTGTAGTGGAAACAATGCCTGGGGTTTGAGCCTCAGTTCTATAATTTACTAGCTGTTTGACCTTGGGCAAGTTATTTAACTTCTTTGTGCTGCAACTTCCAAATTTCTCCTCACTTATAAGACAGGGAAGGTAAATGTCTTTCTGGATTGTTGCAAAGTATAAATGAAATGTGTATCAAGTGCTCTGCACAGTGCTTGGTGCCTTCTCCCAGTGCTTAGTCCCTCTTTTCACATTCTTTAATGTCAGCACCTTCCTTACAACCCCCTGAGGACTTCATGTCAGGGGAAATGAAAAGTGGCTTCTCTTCACAAAAAATTCAGGGACCTTCAGATGGAATTGAATCTAGAGACTATTTACATGACATTTATTTTTTTGCATTAATGCCAAGGAAACTTTCTGACTGGGAGTTCAGTACAAATAACTCAAGAAGAATGTATACAGTTAGGGGGGAAGTAGGCTTATGCTAACAGTACTAAATGTTCACTGAATGAGAGTGTTTAGTTTACTACAATCTGTGGGACCACAGATCCATGCCATGAAAAAGAACTAAAGCACAATGAAAATAATAACACCACACTGTTCTCAAAGCTTATTCATTTGCAGATTGATTTGTTATCTTTTTCTTTAGACAATATCCTCTGAAATTTCTAGGCTATAGTTCTTTTTAAAGCTTAAACTAAAAAGAGAATAGAGACTCAGGAGAGAGGCAAAAGGAGGATAATTGCTAACGAGTATTGGATTGATTTTAGAGGTGATAAGAAAGTTTTGGAATTATATAGTGGTGATAGTTGCACAACTTTGTGAATATACTAAAAACCACTGTACATTTTCAAAGATTAGATTTATGATAAGGGGATTATATCTCAACTTTAAAAATAAGGCTGGGTGTGGTGGCTCACCCTATAATCCTAATACTTTTGGAAGCTGAGGTGGGAAGATCATTTGAGCCCAGGAGTTCAGGACTAGCCTAGGCAACATAGTGAGATCTCATCTCTACAAACAATTAAAAAATTAGCTGGGCATGGTGGCACATGTCTGTAGTCCCAGCTACTTGGGAGGCTGAGGCAGGAGGATTACTTGAGCCTGCAGGAGATGGAGGCTGCAGTGATCATGCCACTGCACTCCAGCCTGGGTGACAGAGTGAGACTCTGACTCTAAATAAATAAGAAATAATTTCTGTTGTGTGGCCAACAGAACCAATATAAAATAGGAGTGTTAATACTGAAACAATTATAAGAAATGTTATCAACTTTTAGATATCTGAACATACACTATTTTCTTTGTGGATGCATTGCAAACTATTTACAATAAAAGTTCTGCTTTCAGTTATAGATTTTATAAATCCTTATTGAAAACCATCAATCCAAATATCTATAGGATAAATATTTAAAAGCTCAAGCAGTCTCATATTTCCCAGTGATAAGTCTCCTGTTTTCATTTCTTTGCAGTAAAGACCCCAGGATTCTCCCAGAAGCCCATTCTAAATTTCTTATCATCTTGCGCTGTCTTCTAATACTAAATAATTTTGTACCTCAAAGACAAAAAGTAGACAAAACTGTACAACTCTTTATTGTTTCTTAAAATTATTTTAGGAGCATGAAGGAGAGGTTGGAGCAAATCACCTCCTTAAACAAAGCCAAACAACCATTTGCTATAAATATTTCCTCTGTGTGAATGACCCAGTTTGGAGAGAGCTTTATTCACTCCTTTCCTTCTCTCTTTAGTGAGGAATTGCCCTCCCCAGTCAATCTTCAACTCTGAGAGTTTGTCTAATTAACCAAAAGCAGAGCTTGAATGACTTCTAGGTTACCTGGAGCAGGGACTTGTCTATAGCTTCATCAATAATTGTAATATCTCAAATGATATATCAATAGAAGGGAATAGCTACTGAAAAACCAAGGTTCAGAGAGGCAAAATTGGTGGAGAGACTGGTTTGGAGGACTTGTCAATCTGGATTCTTGAATGATAATCTCTCATATAAGATTTCCCAGAGTTAAAGAGAAATATACTCCCAGTTACCAGCTTTCCTGGTCTGATCGCATGGTCACCAAACCTGGTTTCCCAATTTCTAGGTATTGAGGAGATGGAAAGGGTGCCTCAGATAAGAAACACAAGCTTTATGATCACTGGAAAGTAATATATCTCTATTGCAAAATAGTGAATTAGCAATCGAGGTACTACATCAATTTTGAGAGAATTTGGTTGGCATGAGCCAAAACTGAAAGTTCGGGTACCCTAAGAAAGTTCAGTTTCCAGACTCAAGCCTGAGGACCAAACTCTAGACAACAATTTTGTTGATCAAACTTGACAACATCTCCCAAAAACATCCCCATTACCTAACGCGATTGTTTAAATATTGCCAAGACAAGTGGCCAATTTAATCAACTGGCCATTTTCGATAACATAGTCAAGCTAATTAACTTAGACATATCAGTGGGAAAAAAATGACAAATCAGTTGATATTTTGAATGTAAACAAAAAATATAGACAATTTTCATTTAAAACATTTTTTCCCACCGGTTGGGTTACACTGCATTTAAGATGCTTCTTGATAGAACTAGGGTGCTTTCTGTGAGATCCTGGTCTGAACATGTGATCAGGCCAGCAGGTGTCTTTGGGGCAAAGGGAATTTCAGACTGTTTCTTCACCTTATGTTCTTGAGCCTAGATTCAGCTGGAAGTAACTGGTCTCAGGAATGTACTGAATCAGACATCCATTCATCTCACTACATGGATTCCACCTTAACTGACTTCATAGTCCCTCAGTCACTCTTTTTGTGATGTCTAGATAGACAATTAATTTGACTTAAATAGTCACTCATTTTGGTTATTTCACTGAAGTTTTAGATTGGTTTCTACAAAATGGCCAATCTTGATTATTAGTTCGGAATAGAAGACATTATTGTTTTCCATGTGTTTTCCTCCTGACATTTCTGTTCTCATTATATTGAAAACTAAATAAAGGCACAAAAATAATCTGAAGACTTGTCAATAATGAGCAATCTTAACTATCCTCCTTCCAGGGACCCCCCAGGTCAGAAATAAGTTCAGTGACAATTAAAGTAAGGCTTCCCTATGGATAAATGAATTTGAGTTAAAAAAAAAAAGATTGGTATGAAGTATGTTCATGGATGCACAGGGTGAATTGTGTGTGTGTATATGTGTGTGTGTGTGTGTGTGTGTGTGTGTGTGTGTGTGTGTGTGTGTGTTTTGAAGCTGGCAGAAGTGGCAATGATATCGGTCTAGATAGCGACCCAGAGAGGTGGCTGAGGTAGGGGAAAATTAAAATAATTTGAAAAACTTAGACTAAAACAGAAGACCCATATATATTCAATCATTCCCTAATCTGCACCTCTAATCATCACATCTATAAGCAGGGCATGCACATTCAGACTTTTGCATTTATGTATTTCTTTTCTCCTTTGAGGCCTCATCTATGTGTTGGGGGGGTAGGCATGAGAGGCACAAATAAAATGTGTTAGGAACCCTGTATCCTTCTAGCAGAGGAGAAATTCCTCTCAAGAACATCTTTTTTCCAACCCTTAAAATTTACTGTTAAGTAATCTCTCATTAAACAATAGGTATTCATTAGAAGAAATTAATTTAATGTGATTTACCATTGTTTAATTCTGCTAGCCCAGCTGCACTTGTCCTGAGGAGCTGCATAATTTATTCAAATGACCCGAAGTTTTTAAAGTCAATCTTCCAGCAGAAAAATTACCCCCTGCCCCCAGGAGAATGAACTTTTTGTGTTGTACTGCTTCCCAGGACTGACATTTATTTGACTCTCAAGAGTATTTACATTGTTGGCTTAACTGGGAGTTCTTTGCTGAATCAATAATATGCTGTATTTCTTGCTTCAAGTGGTGTCAATATTATTGCTTTTCCTTTTTTAAACTTTTTTCCTTAATTTCCTGCAGTTACAAAATTTTTCTTGACTTGTGAAAAGCTTTACTCGTAAAATGATGAAGAAGCAGAGTTAATGTCCTTTTAATCTTCTGGGAAATGTGTGCCACTTTAAACTTTATTTACGTCAGAACTTACTGTAATGAAGGACGAAAGCTCTAGACAAGGTCTCGTGCTCCTCGGGGGTGTTCAAGGCTAGGTCTCCCGGAGGCAAGCCTGTCGTTTGTTCTCAAAAGTTTATAGCTCACCTCCTGGCTGTTTCTTTACAAGGGGCATGAGAGGGGGCTAGAAATAGAGCAGGGTGGGAATCTGACCCATTGTGACCACTCAGGAGGCTCTGGCCTGGAAAATTCCCCTTTATGTGGCAAAAACAAACAAGTGAAATGGAGGGAGAAACCAGACTTAAACAATGAGTGAAACCAGTTCCTATTTCAACTTTCCTGCCGATAAACATATGTGCCCGTTCATTTGTTTCCCAAACATCAGTTTTCCATCATTTGGACAGAGCCTGGATGTGAATCTGTCCAGAGCATAGGAATAAAATATTTTGATTTAATAAAATGATGCCTACATAATTAGGAGCGTTTTGTCAATGTTCAAACTGTCTATCAAAAGAAACGCTATAATGGCCTTTTAAAAACCTTTGAATCCTACTGTATTTTTCAGGCAATGGTGACCTTTTCTTACTGGTCCCATCTGGCTTGCAGCATGGACAGGTGCGTTCTTACTGCTTATCTGAAAAATATGATCCATAGAAATAATTGGAATCCTTTTGCCCATTTAAGTGTTCTGAGCTCCCTGGTTTTTTTGTTCTAACTATAGAAAGCTATCTAGTCACACTTATCTTTTATCCTGTGGTCTCCATTTACAGAATAAAATTAAGAAAACATACTTTTCCCCACATAACAATCCTCCTGACTTTTCCCCCCTTCTTTGGTGCTTTTGTAATAGCTTATGAGTGGTCAGCAGTGATTTTTCTGTAAATGCCACGTTTCCTTTTTGCCAGAATAAAGGACAAGACTAAAGGTCCAGCTAGGGCTTCCTCTTGTAGTACAGAGCATTAGCTCTGACATCAGTTTGCCTTGGTTTACATTTAAATTCCTTCATTTTGTGAGGTTGTGTGATCTCAACAAAGATATTTAAATTCTGTGAGCCTTATTTTCCTGATATGTAAAGTGAAGAGTAATAGTAATAGCTTATAATACTGCTTACCATTTTAAGCACTTTAAATACATTAACTAGTTTAATTTTTATGACTCCATGATGTAGGTATTTAACATCATTCCCATTTTTCGGATCAGAAAATTGAAACATAAGGAAGGAAAGTAACTTGACCAAGGTCAGTATTAGCAAATGGAAGAGCTGGGTTTTTGAAGCCAGGTAGTTGGATCCCAGAGGCCATGTACTTACCAGAGTGCTATAATGTGTCTCTATTATACTATTGAGGAGAAAGAATTCAGCACAGTGTTTGGCACATAGCATTTATTGTCAGTTAGTAGTATCACTACCATCACCTGTTCTTGTCTTTCTTTATTTTGTCTCTCTTGCTCCCACTAGACTGGTTGTGTCAAGTTGATCGCCCCCACTGTTACAAGAGAAAACTGCAGCAACAGCAACATGTTCTGAGCTGAAATAGCTGTGTAATCCTTCTTCACCTTCTGTGTTTTGTATTTCAACTAAAAATATGACAGAGACTGATGAAATGAAGCACTAAATGTTAATACCCTTTTTCTGTCACATAAAATTATATCCCTGCTATCTCCAACCCTTTAGCAAAAAAGCCAACAAAAACTGCATAAAGTGATGGAGACATTTTAGACATTGTAGACTTCAAGTAAATTTGCTACTATTCTTTAATAAACAGGGGTAACTATTCTGAAAAGTTATGAAGCCTGTAAAAAAATGTTTGTGAACAAAGACTTTGCTACTAAAAGAAATTCCCGAGTCTCAACTGCTCAACTCATTTTACAATGCCAATATCAAGGGGGAAAGAAAGAGAAAATTCTGCAAATAATTATTATATTCTTCTTTTAAAGCAAGCCACTGGCTTCAAAATTCTCTAACACATTTGTGGAAACTTCATTTTTTTGTTTGAGATTTATTTGAATGAGCTGTTATGATTGGAGACAGTGAGAATTTCAGATTAATGTTTTGCAGCCAAAAAAAAAAACCTCTGGAAAGCTGGCAAGTGTTCATAAGTCAGCCCTAGAATTATGTAGGTTGAAGGCTCCCAGTGGACAGACCGAACATATAAGAAGGAAACCAGAGATCTGGTGCTATTACGTCCCCGAGTCTAAGGGAACGAATAAGCACAGAATTCAAGGCATTCTTCAGACTGAATTTTTAAGGTATGTCTGAACAATTTATATAACTTTTTGGAAAGTAGAGCATATGTTAAATGAGAATAATTTTTATGGACGAACTTCCCTTTTTCCTGTGTTTTAACACTGTTATTTTGCAAAACTCCTAAATTATTTAACTGATGTTTCTCTTACAGGGTGCATTTAGGAATTAGGCAAGCTGATTTATGACAACTGCTTTAAACTCCAACAACCAGTAAGTCTTCAAGTGGGATTTTTTATTCTTTTATGTTAATTTGTTAGGACTTACAAAAGAATGAGCTTTAGACAAAAAATAATAGTTTTGTTGTTTATTAGGAGATTCTTTGGTGATTACAATTTTAATTGGGTAGTTTATTTGCATGTATTTTGAAACTAAAGTAATCTTTCCCTTAGTGTGTTTATCTTTAACTAATTTTCCTTTGTTTTAAAATAATGTGACTAGTAAAAAAAAATCACAGAAACCTGAACATTGATTATAACATTTGAGAACAACGGCTGTTTAATTCTGTTAAACTAAAAAGACTGCAAAGGAAAAATGATGACTCTGTCATAATTAATCATTGATGTTCAATTCTTATTTCATTGAGGATTCAAAACTATTTCTACTTGAGCCTAAAACAGGTTTGGCTGTATTTTTCTTTTCCTGATTAAATTGAAAATTACTTCTTTTTCTATGAAATAGACTAACCAAATGTCTATATCTAAAACTACTATTTTCCATTCAAATCAAAACAGAGGGCTTTTTAGAAATAGGCACACATTACATAACTTCTTAACTATATTATTATTGTGAAAACAATGGAAATGTAGAACTAAAGGGATTATTATTATTTTTTAAATTTTAAATATGTGGGGTACAATTCAGGGTTAGGTATACAAATATTCATTATGCAGGTACCCTTGTTGATGAGGTATGCTCCCTCCTTCCCTGGCAGATTCCCACTACAAGGGATTATTTTTAATTAGTAAAAACCAATCATGATTCTCCATCCTAATATGTTCCTTTTGCAAATTTTCTTTCAGTCTTTTGTACACTTACTTATTTTTTCCAGAGCTTATGTTACTTATATTTACCATAGCTATAATGATTTGTATATAATTAGTTACTCGAATAGAGCATTTTTCTATGCAATAGTAGGCAGTAGTGTGGTTTCTAGAAAGTATACAAACTGAGATATATGCTCAAGTGCTTTTGAAATATTAACTTTTGTTGTTTCTGGGTTTCTTCCTATTTGTTTCATTCCTATCTTGACTAATCTTTTGAAATATTATCTCTACGCCTTTCAAAAACATGATACAAAAGATGTGCAAAAGGTAGTTTTAGTCAGAACTTTCAGTCCCTAAGGCTGATATGTCTTACTACTATTATTGAGAAAACTTTCTTTTTCATCAAGAGGTAAAATCCATTTTTGATTCACAAGGCATGGTTCTGTTTCATAACGTCTTCTATAATCATCCACTTTTCTTTTTTGCTTTTGACAAACCTTTAAAATGATAATGACTCAAGAATGTTCTCAGTTCTGTACGTGTTCTCAAAGTTTCTTTTTTTCCCCTCACAGAAGGCGTGAGAATTAGGAGCTGCTGACATTTCAGTATGAAGGGCAACTTCACTCTTGACACCATCAGCAAAAACATAACCACTGACAGTCTTCACTTCGGAACTGTGAATATCTCTGACAACGAGTCTACCTTGAACTGCTCACATAAACCATCAGATAAGCATTTAGATGCAATTCCTATTCTCTACTACATTATTTTTGTGATTGGATTTCTGGTCAATATTGTTGTGGTTACACTGTTTTGTTGTCAAAAGGGTCCTAAAAAGGTTTCCAGCATTTACATCTTCAACTTGGCTGTGGCTGACTTACTCCTTTTGGCTACTCTTCCTCTCTGGGCAACCTATTATTCTTACAGATATGACTGGCTCTTTGGACCTGTGATGTGCAAAGTTTTTGGTTCTTTTCTGACCCTGAACATGTTTGCAAGCATTTTTTTTATCACCTGCATGAGTGTTGATAGATATCAATCGGTGATCTACCCCTTTCTGTCCCAAAGAAGAAATCCCTGGCAAGCATCTTATATAGTTCCCCTTGTTTGGTGTATGGCCTGTTTGTCCTCATTGCCAACATTTTATTTCAGAGATGTCAGAACCATTGAATACTTAGGAGTAAATGCTTGTATTATGGCTTTTCCACCCGAGAAATATGCCCAATGGTCAGCTGGGATTGCCTTAATGAAAAATATCCTTGGTTTTATTATCCCTTTAATATTCATAGCAACATGTTATTTCGGAATCAGAAAACATTTACTGAAGACCAATAACTATGGGAAGAACAGAATAACCCGTGACCAAGTCCTAAAGATGGCAGCTGCTGTTGTTCTGGCGTTCATCATTTGCTGGCTTCCCTTCCATGTTCTGACCTTCCTGGATGCTCTGGCCTGGATGGGTGTCATTAATAGCTGTGAAGTTATAGCAGTCATTGACCTGGCACTTCCTTTTGCCATCCTCCTGGGATTCACCAACAGCTGCGTTAATCCCTTTTTGTATTGTTTTGTTGGAAACCGGTTCCAACAGAAGCTCCGCAGTGTGTTTAGGGTTCCAATTACTTGGCTCCAAGGCAAGAGAGAAAGTGTGTCTTGCCGAAAAAGTGATTCTCTTAGAGAAATGGAGACCTTCGTGTCTTAAACAAGAGAGCAGAAGGCATATAATGAAGATAGCTTGGTTTGAGGCTCACCCAAATTATCTTTAAAATGGCTTTGGCAAAATAATAAGCTTTTCCTCCTTAGCTAATCTTTTCCCACTCTTCTAGAACAGAAAACCAAATTTAATTATAAGGTTTCTCCTCTAGTGACTTTCAGGAATTGCCCATTGTTTTTCTGGTATATCAGTACAAAATTGTCACTGGTAAGACATATCCATAACCTAGAACTAACTGGGGATTTATCTCAAATTATAATTAACAATAAATTGTGAATGATGATTTGCAGTTCAGATTTCTCTGTAAAAGATGTTGGTGTTTCTTAGTGGAGTTTTATATACATTTTCATCAGATTGTCCCCTTGAACCAGGGCCAGTCTTTTCATTATTTACAGGACAACATTGTAAGAGAGTTGAGCACTTATAAGTTGAGTATATTATAATAGATTAGTACTGGATTATTCAGGCTCTAGGCATAAACTTAGAAGAAAAAAGTTATAAATTATATTTCTTTTGCATTTCACTTGTGTATAAATTTATGCTTAAGATATAACTACATACTGAACAGAGCTAGGAATATAGATTGAATCATATTACTACATTTTAGCTTATTTTTACAGTTATAGAAATTAAACTGTGTCGTAGCATAGAACTGATATTAACAAATATTTGAGTGTTCACTAAACTCTGAATAAACACCTTTAAAAAACTTTCTATTTTAACCATTGTTAAAGATTTCTATTTTCTCTGATAACTGTTTTGAAAACAATAACTAAACACTGTGTATTGTTATAAAATGTAAAGGTCATTTTTACATCCTTGACCTTTTGGATGTGGTGCTTTGACATATAGGACTTTGACTTGATTTTTATTATTGATGCTTTGGTTCTGGGTTGCTTTCCAAAATATCTGAGTGGCTTCTTTAACTCTTTAACTTCTAATAAGCTGTTAGCTGGTAGAGAAATAGATTGTGTCAGAATAATATTTTGATACCTGGGGTTTGCAGAGGCAGGAGGTGGGGTGGATAAGAGACCTAGCTAAATACAAGTTTGGTGCAAAGCAGCAAACCTCTCAGAGCAGTGCAATGTGCCTTTGAAATACATACCATGGAGATAGTTTAAACTATAACTATGGATGCTGTTTGTTCTAGAATTTATAGGATTCTATGGAGCTATTTTAAACCAACTGCTGGTCAATAGAGCTCCTTCGCAAAAACTATTAGAGCTCCTAATGTAGAGGAGTATCTGAAACTGACTGAGTTACCTAAAGTTTACTTAGATTAGAGTATAAATTTTAATTTTAGAATGTCAAGATTTTGTTCTGCATCAGCCCCATGTTATATTAGATTACTTAGGACCTTCTTAGACCAATACCTTTCTGAAGTAGAACTAAACTCTTGGTAACTCAGCATCTATGCCAGATTCCAGAGCTATAGATTGAAGAATCCTTTCACAGCACTTTCTGGGAAAGTCTTAATTTTACGTAATCATATTATTTTCAACAAAATAGTTAAATGTATAAGCAACTATTACTTCATGTTTTGAATAATTTTGTAAAACACTCCATATAAATAAAATCTTTAATTGGAAGATTATATGTGTTTATTTTTTATTTTAATTACCTCTAAGTATTGATTCCTACCTTCTCTTGTATCCATATCCTTTATTCAATCCCCATTGATACTTCTTAGTTTTAGCTCCCATTGTTACTCACCTGGCCTCTTGCCATGCTATTCTAGTGTCCCTCTCTTGATATCCAACCATAATTCCCTATTAAACATGAAAGCAAAGTCCAGGTTGCTTATCACGGTCTGCAAGACCTTGGAAGATTCAACACTTCCCAGCTTCTCTGGCCTTTTTTTTTTTTCCTCTGTCATACCTCCATTGCACCACAAAATCACTTGTTTTTTAAGGGACCAATGCTCTTTCATATCTCTCTGCTTTTAGTCACACAACTCTGTCTTCCTGAACACCCTTCCAATCATCCCTACCCCCAGGACCTATTATCCAATTGATGAACACTTATTCAGATGTCAACATTTAGCTTATGCCATTTCCTCTACCACAATAATAATTATTATATAAATTATATTAGTACCCCCAGGGACTTTCCTTAATAAATATAATTGCTTCTCTAGTTCTTGGGATTTTAAGCCTTGCTTCATCTTTCATGGAAGCCCAGTATTGAGCCCTGAATAGCCTTCAAGTGGTTTTTCCTAGGACTAAGAAATGCCAATGTAGAAGACAGTGCAAGAATGTGTGAACTCTAATTGTAAGAGTGTACAAAGGTATACATATCCTCTTCCCCTCTTAGAAAATTTACATTTCATATAAGCTTCTCAGATAGCAAATGAGACTGTTTTCTTCTAATTTGGCTGCTTTTCAAGGTATTATCTAATCCCCTTTCTTTCTCATGATCCCACTTTTTTTCATCCCACCTAACACCACCACCACCAACAAATTAGCTACTATTTGATGAGCATTATGTGCTAGGAAGTAGGTACTTTATATGCATTAGCTCATTTTAGTCTCAGAATGACTCAATGATTCTCATTTTACAAATAAGAAAACTGAGGCACAAAGGAGTTCTGACTAATCTTTATATTTGGGTCTGACAGGTGAAATAGATGGTTTCAATAATGGTATTTAGTGCCTTAAATATAAATCTTAGGCTACCAAGCAGATATTTCAGAGGTTGTCTTACATAGCCCTGCAACCTTCAATCCAAACCTCGGGGCCTGAGCATCCCTAACCTCAGTAATATGAGCGCCTCCCGGCAGGCACTATATTTGCACTTAGGAAGAAAAAGAGAGGAGGCACATGAATGAGGCTTTCTCTCTTATTCTCCATTGCCCTTTTTTTGTTCTCCCTGCTGTATAGAACTACATGAAGTCACCCCTACCCCCTGCTGCCTGCTCTACCTTATACATAAAATATGAGTGACAACTCAAAAGTTTTTTTTTTAAGGGAACAAATATGTTGATATGAACTTTAGATATTTGAAATGATATCATACAGGGTTACCAGATAAATTCATGTCTTGCAATTTGCAGTAGTATTATGTACTTTTGTTATAGCAAAACAAGTATTATTTCCACATTTTATAGCTCTAAATCAGATCTAGTAAATAGATTATTTTGCAAAATAACCTCCCCCCGCCGATCTTTTGAGGCCTGCATAAAAAATAAGATGGGATGGGATTGCCAGTTGAGGGAAACTGCCAGGGGAGGGAGGGTACACCTCATCAACAACGGTACCTGCATAATGAACATTTGTATACTTAACCCTGAATTGTACCCCACATCTTTAAAAATTAAAAATTAAAAAAAGACATTGCCAGGTATGTGACTCATGCCTTTAAGCCCAGCACTCTGGGAGGCCAAGGTGAGAGGATCACTTGAGCCCAGGAGTTTGAGACCAGCTTGGGCAACATAGCGAGATCTTGTCTCTACAAAAAGTAAAAAAAAATAGCTGAGTGTGGTGGGGTGCGCCTGTAGTCCTAGCTACTCAAGAGGTTGAAGCAGAAGGGTCACTTGGGCCTAGGAGGTCAAGGCTGTGGTGAGCCCTGATCGTGCCACTGCACTACAATCTGGGTATAGAGTGAGATTTCACCTCCAAAAAAAGAGAAAGGGCCAGGCTTGGTGACTCAGCTTATAATCCTAGCACTTTGGGAGGCCGAGGCGAGTGGACTGCCTGAACCCACGGGTTTGAGACCAGTCTGGCAACTTGGTGAGACCACATCTCTACAATAAATAAAAAAAATTAGTCAGGTGTGGTAGCACACGCCTGTAGTTCCGACTACTTGGAAGGCTGAGGCGGAAGGATCACCGGAGCCCAGCAGGTCGACGCTGGGGTGTCCGTGAGTGTGCTATAGCACTCCAGCCTGGGTTACAGAGTGACTCCAACTCAACGAAAGAAAGAAAAAGAAAGGAAGGGAGGGTGAGAGGGAGGGAGGGAGGGAGGGAGGAAGGGAGGAAGGAAGGAAAAACAATAACAAACCCCAACAACGTTAATCACAATACAATAGCACAAGGGATGGATTGGCAGTTGTGGGACACTGCCAGGGGAGGGAAGGAGAGGGGAAGGAAGGTAACAACACAAGGATACCTGGTCCTAAGCCAGGGGATGTAAAGACCACTTGGAGGTCCAAGCTTCATCTGCACATAGACTACTTTTGTACCTAATCCTGACTTGTATCCCACACCTCTATAGTAAAATTAAGTGAGAGTGAGCGTGAAAGTGAGTGAGTGAGTGAGAGAGAGAGAGAGAGAGAGAGAGAGAGAGAGAGAGAGAGAAAACAATTTGAAGGTAAGCATGCTCTATTTTGACTTTTTTTTCACCAGGATTTGAGGGTGGGAAACTGTCTGTTGGCCTCACATATCAACAAAAGGAAACTCCAAACTTGACAAAATGAGTTAACATATGAGGTGACTGAAACAAGAAAGTGTTGAGGCAATAAGGAAAATGTAACACTCTGTTATTTTTATTTTTATTTTTATTTTTTTGAGTTGGAGTCTCACTCTGTCGCCCAGACTGGAATGCAGTGGCCGCTCCCGGCCACCACAGCATCGACCTGTTGGGCTCCGGCGATCCTTCTGCCTCAGCCTTCCCAGTAGCCGGAATTACAGGCATGTGCTACCACGCCCGGCTGATTACCACTTGTTATTTTGTTAATTCTCACATAAACTATAGTAGCGGTGATAATTCACACAAAACAACAGAAATTTGTAAGTTATCACTAAAAATAATAATTTCTGCTGCAAAATGCCAGTGGTCCAGCTGAGATGACTAGCTCACTTGCATAGTACACATACCTACAAAAGATTAGCACCTTCAAAATTAATATCTTCTTTTTGATTTTTTTCTGAGATGCAAGATTTCTTTTTAAAATTAGAAATAATTAATATATATTTCTTATTATAGAATCTGTACTTAATTGTTGAAAAGTTTAACTGTATGGACAAAAATTGGCTACAAAAATAATCACTATTAGCAGCATGAGGTAAAATTATCATATAGATATACACATAGAAGCAATATGTGTATATATTATATATAATTTACTTTTTATCTTCTTACTTATATTCATATTTCTTTCTCTTTTTAATCTATTACCTACCAGATATGCCCTTCATCACCCTGTGGTACATTTCCCTTAATATTTAAAATATTTGACTCTAAACTCCCATCTGGTTTACTAGAAATATTTGTTCTTCCCTCATTTGGTCCCCCTTTTCAAGGATAATTTCAAAATCCTAAGGGCTTTAAGCAATCCAAGAGATCACACCTGGTTACAATTGTGGTGGAAAATACTAGAAAATACTAGTCGTGGAAAATACTAGAAAATGTAGTAAGTCCACTGGCCCATTCTCTGTAGCTGTTGTTGTTACATTATTTAGCAGTTTGTCCACATGAGAACAGATAGCTCAGTAGTCTGGTACAGACGTCTGTCTACTTAAGAAGTTTTGAAGTGTTCTATGCATAAGCCACCGTATAAGGGTGTAATAGAAATAAAAAGAAAGGATCTTTCTTTCTCCAGTGTTATACTCATCTATAGCCATAGAGACCTGGGCTCAAACACATCTTTTATTTGTTTTGACACCTCCATGGAGCCAGGAGCAATCAGCAGAAGCCCAGTATACCAGGAACCAGTCTTCTTCCTTTAGCGAGTCTCTCCTGTGCAGCTGGAGTCACATTTCAAACTTCTCCTCAATAAAAATGAGTATTCTTGATTAGAAGAGGGGATGAATAGTTGGACTGATGTTGCTTCTTGTTTACATCAGTAAGGGCCATTTTCTGTATATGATATGCTGCAATAACTTCTAACTTGTTAGAAAAAGGGTCTAGTTCTTGATTACCTTTCTCTCAGAAGGCCTGCTCTCCAGTTGCTACCCTCCCCCACTCCAGACGACCCAATCTTAGCATACTAATGTGTACAGTATACAGACAGTAAAAATTCTTGTGTCAGAAAAATCAGAACCCTCAAATTTGCCAAACTTCCTAATTTCCAGTCTTTTTCACATGTTTGCTCTACATTCATAGAAAAAGAAAGGGCCATAAGAGTGATAATTCCCATTATAAAATAATCTTCTACTCCAGTATTTCTTGACATCATAACAGTTTGAAACATTTGAGGATAACAAATTTGAAATGGTATTTTTTCTGTCTCTCAGAAAAAAGTAAAAAATCTGCTTCACTGGGTTTACTGTTATCTATTGTTATGAACTGAATTGTTTCCTTTCCTCTCTCCCAAAATTTATATGGTGAATTCCTAACCCCCAACTTGATGTTATTTGGAGACAAGACCTTCCAGGAGTTAATTAAGGTTAAAGAAGGTGAGGGTGGAATGTTAATCCTATAGGATGATTGTCATATAAAAAAGAAAGAAACCTCTCTCTTTTTCTTTTTCCATACATTCACACTGAGGAAAGTTTATGTAAGCAAATAGCAAGAAGGCAGATGTCTGCAAGCCAGGAAGAGAGGCCACACTAAAATCGAAACAAGTTCAAGCATTCTCATCTTGAACTTCCAGACTCCAGAACTGTAAGAAAATATATTCTATTAGCCGGGCTTGGTGGCTCAGCCTGTAATCCCGTGCCTTTGGGAGGCTGAGGTGAGTGGATTGCCTGAGCCCGCGGGTTTGAGACCCGCCTGGGCAAGTTGGTGAGACCTCATCTCTACAATAAATCCAAAAAATTAGCCGGGCATGGTAGCGTGCGCCTGTAGTTCCAGTTACTTGGAAGGCTGAGGTGGAAGGATTGCTGGAGCCCGGCAGGTGAGGCTGCGGTGGCCGGGAGCGGCCACTGCACTCCAGTCTGGGTGACGGAGTGAGACTCCAACTCAAAAAAAAAAAGAAAGAAAATATATTCTATTGTCTTAGCCACTAAGTCTGTGCTATTTTGCTATGGCAGTCCAAAGAGATTAATATAAATTTTGGTACTGAGTGTGGTACTAGGGAGCAGAATTTTAAGGGCGTGTTTTCTGAATTCATTTGGGGATTTTGAAATTGGTTCTCTAAAATGATTACACTTAAAGATGCTAATGATTACTTCCACAAGTAAAAAGAACACTGTTATTCCATGATGTGATCCAGCAATGAAGATGCACAAATATCGCCATTTAGATTATTTTTTTCCTCTAAGATAGTTGCTTAGAGGCATTTCAGGCAGACTTCAACCACTTGGGGAAGCCAGCATGGTGTGTAGAAAGCTACATTTTGAGTGCATTATCCAAGAGGAAACCTGGGAGTTCAATGGAAAAGTAAGTGGAAATGCCAAAATTAGGAGAGAAGAAGGAGGACAGTCAGCTTGTCTGGCTGATATCAACTAGGAACTGGAACTGAATCCCCAATATGTGTGTAGTTCCGGCTACTTGGAAGGCTGCTACCACTTACTCTGCTGGCTTCTACCTGCAAGCACCATCCCTGAAGGTTGGCATGTGCAGCTCATTGAAATCACTCCTAATGCAAGAACGTAGCACTTGAGAAATGGGAGAGCATCTCACTACCACTGCTACTGCTATTGTCCATGCCACTCAAGAGTTCAAAAGCTTACTCTGCCACCTGGTACACTGCTACTACAACTGAGAAAGTCATCCAGAGTCCCAATAATTGGCCTACTTGGAAATGCCAACACAGGTGCCAACGTATACTACCCCAGATGATAATAATAGACACATGTAACCTACCACCACTACCACTGAAACCTTAAAAAAAATCAGGCATTCCAGTCCCCAGAACAATTTCAGTACACCCTCCACCAATAACCTCACCCTAAACATACTGAGGAATTCACAGATATCACTAAGGCCATTTATAGTAAAAACAAACAAAAAATACAGAGTTTTCACCACTACCTGCACCCAGAAGCAAAGCCAAATGGTCCTACCCAATCAATGTCATAGTCATATCTTCAAGAAATATGTCTCCCCCGAAAAAAGTAGATTCAAAAATAAGAAGAAGCAACTTGTGTTCCAGATGCCTAATAATCAATGTAAAGATACAGGAAACAAAAAAGCAAATTAATATGACACACTCAAAAGAACACAATAATTATCCAGCAGTAGAGTCTAACAAAAAGACATCCTCAAGATGCTGAAATATTCAAAATATAAATTTTAACGAAGCTTAATAATGTTGGGTGTGGTGGCTCATGCCTGTAATCCCAGCACCTTGAGAGGCCGAGACTAGAGGTTTGCTTGAGCCCAGGAATTCAAGACAAGCCTGGGCAACATAGTGAGACTTCTTCTCTACAAAAAATAATTTTAAAAAATAGCCAGATGTGGTGGATTTCACCTGTGGTCTCAGCTAATCAGGGGGCTGAAGTAGGAGGCTCACTTGAGCCCAGGAGTTTGAGGCTATTGTCAGCCATGATCTTGCCACTGCACTGCAGCCTGAGAAACAGAATGAGACCTTGATTCAAAGAAGAAGAAGAAGAAGAAGAAGAAGAAGAAGAAGGAGGAGGAGGAGGAGGAGGAGGAGAAGGAGGAGGAGGAGGAGGAAAGGAAGAAGAAGACAAAGAAGAAGAAGAAGAAGAAGAAGAAGAAGAAGAAGAAGAAGAAGAAGAAGAAGAAGAAGAAGAAGAAGCAGCAGCAGCAGCTCAAAGCTAGAGAAATCTGGAAACCAATGCAAATGAATCAGAAAATTAAGTCAGGATATGAATGAGAAGTTTGCAAAGATGATATATATCTTAAAAACAAAAATTCTGAAACTGGAAAATGTATTAAAGGCATCACAAATTACACCAGAAAGTTTCAACAATAGACTAGACCAAGCAGAATAAAGACTCTCAGAACTTGAAGACAGCTCTTTGAAATGATATAGCCAGACAGAAATTCTTTTTTTTAAAAAAAAGGCTAAAAAAGAATGAACAAAGTCTTGGAGAAATTTGACACTACATAAAGTGACTGAACTTACAAATTATCAGTATTCATGAGGGGAAAGAAAAATAAAAATGTTTAGAAAACCTATTTAACAAAGTAATAGATAAAATATTTCCAAGTCTGGCAAGATATTTAGAAATCCAGATACAGGATGTCCAATAGTCTTTAAAAAAATACATTGCAAAAGTACTTCACCATGGTACATTATAATCAGATGCTCTGAACTCAAAGTGAAAGAAAGAACTCTAAAATCACCAAAAGAAAAGAAAAATATCTAGTCGCCTATAAAGAGAACTTCAGTATGCCGGGGGGGGGGGCACACCTCATCAACAAGTGTTCCTGCATAATGAACATCTGTATACTTAACTCTGAATTGTACCCCACATCTTTAAAATTAAAAATTAAAAAAGGAGAGAACTCCATAAGGCTAATAGCAGACTTCTCAGTAGAAACCCTTCAGGCCAGGAGAGACTGGAATGATATATCCAAAGTGCCAAAAGAAAAAAATGTGTAAGCAAAGAAGTCTAGATCCAGAAAGATTAAGCTTCATAAAAGAAGAAGAGATAAAGTATTTTCAGATAAGCAAATGTAGAGGGAATTCATCACAACTAAACTAGGCTTACAAGAAATGCTTAAAATAGCCCTAAACTTGGAAGTTAAAAGTTGGTAATCACCATCATGAAAATGCATGAAACTATAAAACTCAAATAGGGCAATCACACAAAGAAGAAAGAGGAGGGAATCAAGAGGCAACACTACAAAATCCCGCCAAATCACAAAGACAGAGAAAAGAAAGAATTTGGAAAATAGCTAGTAAACAATTAACAATATGATAGGAACAAAACTTTACATATCAATATTAACCTTGAACTTAAATGGATTAAATGTTTCATTTAAAACATACAGATTGATGGAATTGATAAAGCAACATGATCATACTATTTGATGCTACAAGACACTCACCTTACTTGTAAAGATACATGCAGTCTAAAAGTAAAGGGGTGGAAAAAGATATTCCACACAAGTGAAAACCAAAAAGGAACAGTAACAACTATACTTAATATAACTATAGACTTTAAATAAAATAGACTTTAAATCAAAAGCAATAAAAAAGACAATAAAGATTATTATATAATGCTAAAGGGCTTAATCCTGCAAGAGGATATAAAAATTCTAAATATATATGCACTCAATGTTAGAGCAGCCACAATAATAATTTAAAAAATCCCTAGACATGAAGAAAGAGATATACAGAAGCACAGTAGTCGTGGGAGACTTAAATGTTCCAAATACATTATTAGATCATTGAGACAGAAAATCCACAAAGAAACATTGGACTTAAATTGGACTTTATACCAAATAAACCTCACAGATATTTACAGATCATTATACACCCAAACTGTACATTATCCTCATCAGCAAATGGAACATTCTCCGAGGTAAACCAGTCTCAAGAAATTTTTAAAAAGCAAAATCATATTAAGTGCTTTCTCAGACCACAGCATAATAAAACTAGAAATCAATACCAAAAGGAACCACAGAAACTATACAAATACAAGAAAATTAAACAACATGCTCCTCAATAATCATTGATTTAACAAAAAATTAAGATGAAAATTTAAAAATTTTTTGAAACAAATAAAAAAATGGAAACAACATTTCAAAACTCGTGGAATACAGCAAAAGCAAAGCTAAGAGGTAAGTTTATAGCATTAAACCCTACATCAAAAAAATAAAAAGATCACAAATAAACAATCTAGTGCCATATCTCAAAGAACTAAAAAAGCTAGAGCAAATTAATTCCAAATTCACATTTAGCAGAAGAAAAAAAAAAATAACAAGGATTAAAACAGAACTAAATGAAATTGAGACAAAAAAATCAATAAAATGAAAAGTTTTTTTTTAAAAGATAAAGAAATCGATAACTGCTAGGTAGACTAACCAAGAAAAAGAAGGATCCAAATACACAAAATCAGAGGAAAAAAAGGCCATATTATAATTGATACCACAGAAATATAAAAGGTTATGAAAGACTTATGAAGAATTATACACTCACAAATTTGAAATACTAGGAGAAATGAGTAAATTACTGAAAACACACAACCTCTCAAGATTGAATCAGAAAGAGACAGAAAACCTGAACAAACCAGTAACAGTAACAAGATGGAATCAGTAATAGAAATTTTTTTTTTTTGAGTTGGAGTCTCACTTTGTCACCCAGGATGGAATGCAGTGGCATACTCTCTGCCACCCCAGCATCGACATGCTGGGCTCTGGTGATCCCTCCACCTCAGCTTTCCAAGTAGTCAGAACTACAGGCGTGCACTACCATGCCTATCTAATTTTTAATTTATTGTAGAGACGAGGTCTTGTCAAGTTGCCCGGGCTGGTCTTGAACTCTTGGACTCAGGCAATACTCACACCTCCGCTTCTCAAAGTGCTGGGATTATAGGCGTGAGCCACTGTGCCCAGCTATGAATAGTTATTTTTAAAAGAAGACACACAAATGGTCAACAGGTATATGAAAAAATTTGAACATCACTAATTATCACAGAAATGCAAATTAAAACCACAATGAGATCTCTTCTTACCCCTGTCAGAACGACTATTGGTAAAAAGTAAAAAAATTACAGATGATGGCAAAGATGCAGAAGTAAGTGGCTCTTATACACTGTTAGTCTGAATATAAATTAGTACAGCCTCTGTGGAAAATAGTATGGAGATTTTTCAAAGAAATAAAAATAGAACTACCATGCACTCTAGTAATCCCACTTCTAGTTATCTACCCAAAGGAAAAGAAACCATTATATCAAAAAGATACTTGCACTGGTATGTTTATCACAGCACTATTCACAAAAACAAAAATGTAAAATCAATGGATATTGTTAATGTCCAATTATTCGTTAATAATTATCCAAATGTCAATAATTGAATAAAGAAAATGTGGCATATATACACAATGGAATACTATTCAGTCATTAAAAAAATAAAAGCATGCCTTTCTGTAGCAACATAGATGGAACTGGAGGCCATTATCTTAAGTAAAATAAGTCAGACAGAAAGACAAATATATATACATTCACTCATAAGTGGGAGCTAAATAATGTACATTAACATAGATGTAGAGTGTGAAATGTTAGACAATGAAGACTCAGAAGGGTGAGGGCATCTGAGGGGCATGGATGATGAGAAATTTTTAATGGGCACAATGCACATTACTTGGGTGATGGATACCCTAAAAACCCCAAATACACCACTTTGCAATGCATGCACGCAACAAAATTGCACTTATATCTCATAAATTTATATAATAAAGAATATCAACATTGAATATTCCTACCTAACCACTTATAGGTAGTAAGAAACTGAATCACTGTGTATATAATACCCTTGAACATTTTTGGTGTAGTAGCACATATAATGAAATTGGCTGGTTGCTTCTAATGTCACGGGACAAAGTAAGGAAAGAAAAGAATTAGTGAGGGATTTGAATTCCAAGGTCAAGTGCCATATAAATGACCTGAAAACATCGACGTGGCTCTGATGGAGACCCTTATCTGTAACTAAAGGACTGATATTACTGAATTAAACCCAGAGTCTCATCCTGTGACTGAATGAATTGCAACCCAAGTTCAACTTGCAAGTTCTACTATTAAAGTGAAGGCACTGATTAGAAAATAATGGGACAGTGTAAGTTGGAATGGAGATATGTGGGAAGACTCTGATGAAGCGGGAAACATTGAGCCCCTAAATTCTAATGTCTTCTTTGCTAGTAAAAGAGGCCTTACTATTCCCAGGAGATGTGTCCGCTCCACTCTCAAATAGAAGAGGTTTCCCCGTTCCCAGTAGAAGTGGCCTCCTTCTCACCTTCAGTGGTCACAGCTTCTTCATTCACGGTGATATCAGTCTCTCGATCTTCTCCAAAGGGGTTAATGCTGAATTGCCTGAGGAGATTGTAATGGCCTCCCTGAAGCAGTTGTTGTGCAAGACAATATTGAGTTTCCTCAGGACCCACTCTATCACCCCTTTTTGTTTCTAGGCCTATATAAAACTGGACTCAAGTATCAGAAGACCCCTAAAGGTCAGGTACAAATTGTGACCCATGAGGATGTGCACTACTCTCCAAAAGAACAAGGGAAACATTTGGGCATAGATATTAGGGTTGTTGGACAATGGTGGAATTAACATTAATTTGGATCATGCAAATTTATTGATACGCGCTCACTAACCAGAAATTCTGCATTTAATGTTGCAGCTTGGTAAATTAGAAAGGGGCTTTATATGTTTTTTTGGTTGGTGGGCTGAAAGGTGACTCATAGTGTATAAGTTGGAAGTGCAGGGCTTCCTTGGTTTAATGCAAATAAAGGAATGCAAAGGCTTAGGATAATTAAATAATTAAAGTAAATTTATCACTTAAGATCTACTTACTCAAAATAGGAGGGTACAGAAGACATATCTTTCACAAATATTGTGAGAAATAAGTTTGTTAGGGGAGTCCCAGCATCCTTGATGAGCTCTGTGGTTGCTCTTCTCTATGGTCTAAACTTAACAGTAGGATTTAGGAGTCACTGAATTGTGAAACCTAAATGTAATAGGAGTAATTGACTCCCAAGATGACAGTGGCCAAATAGTGGCACTCAATCACCAAAGGTAAGGTGAGAATGAATACCATAGTGAACAGCAGAGTCACAGCAACAATTTGACTCATGGAGTCCTGTGGCATTGTCTAGTTGATTATGATATCCTTAGAAGTAAAATAGATAGGGAGTCTACTAAATTCTTACTTCATTTGTATAAGCAGAAATGTTCTGTGTCAAGTAAATAAAAGCCTAACCTGAATCATAAAAACAGAATCACGGCCCCTCAATTATTTCCAAGAATTGAGCCAGTGCACAAACCTGGAATTTAAATAAGGGGAAAGCCAGGTGCCATTGAGGAAGGACCCTAGTACACTGACAAAAATGCATACTGTTAATCTTTCTTTTATCTTTCCCCAAAGGAAGCTATAACCTTCTACCAGAGTAACTGTGCATTAGGCAAAAGGAAATAATCAGACTTTGGGGGACCCTTGGACACTGGTTTTGAACTGACACTAATTCCAGGACACCCAAAGTGTCACTGTGGTTTGCCAGTCTGACTAAGGGCTTATGGAAGTCAAGTGATCAATGGAGTTTTAGCTAAGGTCCATTTCACGGTGGGCTTAGCATGTCCCCAAACCCATGCTGTTATTTATTTGCTTCTGGAATGCATCATTGGACTATATATACTCAGCCACTTGCAGAATCTCCACATTGGTCTCCTTATTTGTGTAGATGTAGGGTTTTTATGATGAAGAGGCCAAATAGAAGTCACTAGAATTGCCCCTACCCAGAAAAATAGTAAACTGAAAGAAATACTGCGTTCTTGTAGTAACTGCAGATTAGTGCCATGAGAAGGACTTGAAAAATTCAGGGATGGTGTTTCTCATTATATTCCCTTTTGACTCTCCTATTTGACCTGTGCAGAAGACAGATGGATCTTGGACAATAACAGTGGATTACTGTAAGCTTAACCAGGTGGTGACCCCAATTGTAGTACTGTACCAGATGTTGATTCATTGCATGAGCAAATTAACATATCACTGTTACCTGGCATGCAGATATTAATGTGGAAAATGTATTTTTCTCCACCCCTGTTAATAAGGCCCACCAGAAACAGGTTTTTTAAGAAAAATTTTATATGCTGTCTAGACCAGCAAAATATTTTCACTCTCTTACCTCAGTGGTATATCAATTCTCCAGTTCTATGTCATAATTTAGTTTGCAGGGATCTTGATTGCCATTTACTTCCACAAAATATCACACTGGTCCATTCTATTGATGATATCATGATGACTGGACCTAGTGAGCAAGAAGTGTCAACCACTCTAGACTTATTGGTAAGACATTTGTGTGTCAGAGGACAGGAAAAATATCCAACAAACATTCAGAGGTCTTGTACTTCAGGAAAATTTCTAGGGATCCAGTGGTGTAGGGCATGTCAAAATATTCCTTCTAAAATGAGGGCTGTTATTGCTAGACAAACAAACAAACAAACAAATAAGTAAATAAATAATGTGATGCTTAATGGGGCTGTTTGGATTCTGGAACAACATATTCCTCATTTGGATGTGATATTTCTGTCCATTTACTGAGTGATCTAAAAAGCTGCTAGTTTTAATTGGGGCCCAGACAAGAGAAAGCTCTGCATCAGGGTGGTGATGGAGAGGAAGAGGGTTATGGTGAATAGTATGGTGTGATGGTTAATTTTATGTGTCAACTTGACTGGGTCACAGGGTGCCCAGATATTTGGTCTAACATTATATTGGATGTATCTATGAGGGTATTTTTGGATGAGATTAACATTTGAATTGGTATACTAAGTAAAGCAGATTAGCTTTCCTAATAGAGTGGCTTTCATTCAATTAGTTGAAGGCCTGAATAGACCATAAAGGTTGACCCTTTTGTGTATAAGAGGGAACTCCTTTTGACTCGCTGCCATGAGCTGGGATATTGGTTCTTTCTTGCATTCAGACTTGAATTGCAACAGTGACTCTTCTTGTGTCTCAAAGTTGCTGACTTCTGGACTCAAACTTATGCCACTGAGACTGGGCTCATGCCTGTAATCCCAGCACTTTGGGAGGCCAAGGTGGGAGGACTGCTTGAGCTGAGGTGTTTAAAACCAACCTGGGCAACAATAGCGAGACCTCTTCTCTACAAAAAATAAAAATAAAATAGCCAGGTGTGGTGGCATGCACTTGTAGTCCCAGCTACTGGGTAGGTTGAGGCAGAAAGATTGCTTGAGCCCAGGAGGTCGAGGCTGCAGTGAGCCATGATCATGCAACTACACTCTAGTCTGAGTGACAGAGTGAGACGCCGACTAAAAGTCATTGGCTCTCCTGGTTCTGAAGCCTTCAGACTTGGACTGAAGCTATACATCAGATCTCCTGGGTCTCCAGCATATCTTGAGACTCCCCAGTCTCCATCATGATATGAGCTAATTTCTCATAGTCTCTCTCTCTATATATCTGTATCTAGATATATGCCTATATCTAGATATCTCTATCTCTATATCTCTATATCTATTTACTCATCTATCTATCTATCTATCTATCTATCTATCTATCTATCTATCTATCTATCTATTGAGAAAGAGAGAGGGAGAGAAAAAGATCCTGTTGGTTTTGTTCCTCTGGAGAACCTTGACTAATACATGTATCTATTTAACTTTGTCTGTCTATCCATCTAAACACACACACATGTAAATTATACTTGTATGCTTTATTCAATATACTGTGAGCACAAATCTATGCTAATATTCTATAATATCAGTTAAAGTGGGTATATTATCTTATAGAGGTGTCCTAATTTTGTTTTTATAAACAAATATTCTCTGCAGAAGATACTGTCAAGAGAATGAGAAGACAAGCCACAGACTGGAAGAATCTATCTGAAAAAGACATAATTGATAAAAGACTGTTATTCAAAATATTCAAAGAACTCTTAGAACTCAACAATGGGCCATGCATAGTGGCTCATACCTGTAATTCCAGCACCTTGGGAAGCAGAGGCAAGATGATTGCCTGAGCCCATGGGTTCGAGAACAGCCTGGGTAACTTGGCGAGACCTCATCTCTACAGTAGATAAAAAAAATTAGCCAGACAT
The DNA here is from genome assembly GCF_000164805.1 of Carlito syrichta. NCBI lineage: Eukaryota > Metazoa > Chordata > Mammalia > Primates > Tarsiidae > Carlito > Carlito syrichta. The sequence continues at coordinate 51,634 of NW_007246018.1, forward strand.
GGTAGTGTGCACCTGTAGTTCCAGCTACCTGGAAGGCTGAGGCAGAAGGATCATCTTGAACCCTGCACGTCAAAGCTGAGGTAGCTGTGAGCGTGCCACTGCACTCCAGCCTGGGCGACAGAGTGAGACTCCAACTCAAAAAAAAAAAAAAAAAAAAAGACAACAAAAAAAGAGTGGACTCTAATGTTAACTATGGACTTTGGATGATAATGATGACTCAGTGTAGATTTATCAATTGTAACAAATGTACCACTATGATGCTGGGATGTTGATAGTGGGGGTGGCTGTGCATAAGTGGGAGCAGCTAGTATACGGTAACTTTCTGTACTTTCTGTTTCTTTATTTTGAACTTGGTCAGGCTTGTTGTCTCACGCCTGTAACCCCGGCACTTTAGGAAGCTAAAGTGGGAGGCTTGCTTGAGCCCAGGAGTTCAAGACCAGCCTAGGCAACATAGTGTAATCTTGTCTCTACACATTTAAAACAGGTGTGGTGGCACACATCTGTAGTCCCATCTAATCAGGAGGCTGAGGTGGAAGAATCCCCTGAGCCTGGGAGGTTAAGGTTGCTGTGATCATGCCACTGAACTCTAGCTTCTGCAACAAAGTGAGACTCTGACTCAAAAATAAATAAACTAAAATAATGAACAAGCAAACAATCAAAAACCTAATTACGAAATTCACATTCTTTCCAGTTTTTTATTTTAATACACTTACATTCTTTTAACTAAATTTTTTGATACAAATTTGTTTAGTTTTTTAAATGACATATTTCTAAAAAAAGTAATTGCTGGACCAAAGAGATTTTTGTTATTAAATTTGTCACGTTGCTTACAAGAAAGGTGATGTTAATTTAAATTCTGATCAAATGTTTAGAAAAGTGCAAGTTGCTCAAAATCCATAATTTTAAAGCCTTTATCAAGTTTATATGTTCCAAACTTTGGCTTATTTTAATCTTTGTATTTATGTGCTGTTTCAGTCAATATGAGTGACCACTACTTTTAACATATATCCTTCAACTAGTTGACGATTCCTATGATGAAAAAGAAACTATATTTTAATGTCATTCTTGATTGAAGTATATTTAGGTGATTTATAGAACATGCCAAACTCTGTTTCTATTGGGATCAAAGTTGACTATAAGTAACTGTTTTTAAAATTGTTCTGCCAATAATCCAAACACAGAGTACTTTTTATATGACACAGCATACACACACACACACACACACACACACACACACAAACATACACACATGCAAACTCACACATACTTATAAAAAACAAAAGTTTTAAGAAAAAATAACCTCACTACATGGGATGCATTATATTTTATATTCTATTTTATTTTTTAAAATACTGGTTGCCATGCACCAAATTTATTGTGTAAATGAACAATGGGTTAAAAATTACATTTAGGAAAATATTACCATAAAGATTAGCCTTATAGAAATTAAATTAGGCCATAGCTCTACAAATCTATCAGTTGCTAAAATGGAAAAAATACTATAAAAAAGCAATAAAATGAGGTAGATGACTATGATCTCCAGTTCCAGGTGATGTATTGACCACATGAATTTATAGATATCTATCCCCAAATTCCTATGAAACAAAAAGTGGAATATACAAATAAAAAAATTGATTGCACCTAAAAATTCAGGGGACATGCCATCAATAGAAAAGAATAAGGAGGAATAACTGGGAGGTATAAAGTGGATGAAAATAGAGAAAGTGGTGTAATAACATTAGAGCTTCACATTCCATCTCAAAAAAGTGGACAAATGGACCCACAATAGATGATTAGTTAACCATAGCTCCAGGTTAACCCAAGATCAAAAGAAGCATGGACTAGAAGAAATAGCTCATAAATGATGGGTCAATGAATTAATTTTAAGGTTAAATACCTGTGCCAATCCTAGTGTTTAGAAATAATTTAGTAATTTTCCTATAGGCTACTTCCACGAGGATAGCACTTTAAAAGGAACATTAAAATAGTTAAAAACTCTTAGAATAAGTGTTATTTCAAAGAAGTAAGGTTAGTCTAGGTAATGGTTAACTTCCAGATGAATGGGAAACCCCCATATAGAAAATGAACTATACTACACTCCTTAGGAAAGCCTGCTAGACGCAGACCCTCTCTTCTCCACTTTGCAACTATTAGAATTCTGGCTCTGACAATTGAAAATTGTATAGATAGGACAGAAGGATAAGAATTTTCAAATAGCCCGAGGAAATACACTCTAGAATTACTTCAATTTAGAGCCTCATCTACAAATATGAACAGACAATTAATAAGTAACTAAATAATTCAGGAAAACAAATGGCATAAAGAAGAGGAACTAAACTAAAAAAAAAAAAAAGAACCAACCTTCTAAAAAAATCAAATTACTATAGAACATCGAAGAAAACATTTAATAGAAATACTTGATAGCTTTAGAAGAGCTTGAATTCTAATGTACATAACACAGTTCAGACTTATTTGAAAAAAGAAAAAAAAGTCGAGCACTGGGAAATTATCAATATTTAACGAACTCAATAACTAGAAAATGTGATGAGGCGTCTGAACTATGAATCAATATGCAAAAGTCAATAAGCTTTTTATAAAGTAAAGCAAAAAAAAACCAAACAAACCAGGTAAACTATACCATGGAAAACAAATTCCGTTTATAATAAGAGCAATGACAGCAAAGATTAAATTCCTAAGAGTAAATTTAATAAAAATGTGCATTAATTTTACAAGACAAGTTCAAAATGCTGCTGCTGATGAAGAGACAATTGAATAATCAGGAAGATGTTCTCTAATTTTGGATAAAAGACACTTACCCTGCAGCCATAAAAAAAGAATGAAATCATGTCCTTTGCAGCAACATGGATGGAACTGAAGATCATCATCCTAAGTAAACTGATTCAGAAAGAGAAAACCAAACACTGCATGTTATCACTCATATGTGAGAGCCAAAAGGTCACAAAGATGGAAGTAATAGACACTGGGGACACCAATAAGAGGGGAGGAGGAATAGGGTTCAAAAAGTACCTACAGGACACCGTGTTCACTATCTGGGGAATGGACCACCTGAGACCCAATCCTCACCACTGCCCAGTATGTCCATGTAACGAATACACACGTGTACTCGCTAAATCTAAAATTTTTAAAAAGTATGAAAAAATACACTTACCCTAATGATGTAATTTCTCCCTGAAATTACATACTTTTAATATAGTCTAATAAAAATGTGAATATGATAATGATGACATCATCAAGATGGCAGAATAGAAAGTCCCAGCAATCATTCCCCTACAGAGAATGACTTAGCAATATATTGAACAAGACACCTTTATGAGAAACCCAGAAACAAGTTAAGAAGTTACAGTAGCCCAGGTTGGCATAAAGCCAAGAAAGACTGAAATGTGGAAGAAGAGTCATTTCACTTTGTTATAATCGCTTCTCCCCCAAAGTGACACAGCTCAGCTTAGCTCGTGGTTTTCCTTTGGGGAACAGAATGGGGAGAAAAGTGGTGCATGTGTCCCACATTCTGGCTTTACATGGGCTACTCAACGAACTTTCTGTCTTGTCTGACTTGGAGTGTTAATGAAGCTGTCATAGTTTGGATACCTTGGCGTCACTAAAAGCAAGGAAGCATGGAGGAGGCTCACTACAGTACCAGAGGGCTTGTAGTGAGACCAACAGAGGCTGTCACAACTTGTCACAATCAGGAGAAGGAGCTTTACAGCATCCTCTACAAAAGGGAGGAAGAAGATAGAGTATGCATCTAGACTTCTAGCTTTTTAGAGAGCAGTCTGAAAGACTAGCATCCGCCTTTCTAAATTTGGGGCACAGATGTGGAACCCATATGATTTGACTGACGCCTGGGGTCCACTAAGAACACAGGAAAGCAGGGTGGCAGCAGCTGCAGTGTTGCATACAAACACCAGAGGGAGCAAGAGATTATGTCCTCTGGAAAAGGCAAATAACAAACCTCTCTGAGAAATTACGTGCACAAACCCAGACAAATGGCATTTCCCAAAATGGTTTCATAGGCCCTCGGAATCTCTAGCCAGATTATTGATGGAGGTAGTCTCCTGTATGAAGCCAGTCTATAAAGCCTGAAAGAAATGGATTTTTTTCAAATGCACAAAACTAAGAAAAAAACCACAAGGTACATGAAAAAACAGATATGGTCCAATGAAAGGAACAAAATAAATAACTAGAAACCAACCACTCCAAAATGCAAAACTATGAATTACCTGACAAAAATGCAAAATAATTGTCTTAAGGAAGCTCAATGATTTATAAGTGAACACAGATATACAATTTTAAAAAATCAGGAAAATGATGCATAAGCAAAATTAGAATATCAACAGTTAGAAACTATAAAGTAAAAAAGAACCAAACAGAAATTCTGAAGCTGAAGAATACAATAACTAGATTGAAAAATTTATAAAAATTTCAGCATAAGTCTTGATAAAACAGAAGAAAGATTTGGTAAACTTGAAGACAGGTAAATTTTGATTATCTAGTAAGACAAGCAAAAGTCAAAAGAATGAACAAAAGTGAAAAAAGCCTAAGGGACATATGGGGCATGCCATCAATCATATCTATACACATTATGAGAGTTCAAAAAAGAAAAGAGAGAAAGGGATAGAGAACTTATTTAAAAAAAAAATGGCTCAAAACTTTTCAAATCTGAGGAAGAAATTGGTCACCCATATACAAAAAGTTCAAAGGGCTCTTACAAAGATGAACCCAGAGAGGCTCAAAACAACAACAACAGCAACAATAACAACAGTGATCGTACTATCAAAAGACAAAGAAAAAGAGAGAATTTTGAAAGCAGAAAGAGAAATGCAACTTGTCATATACATAGAAGCTCTCATTAGTTTATCAGCAGATTTCTCAGCAGAAATGCCAGAAGAGAGTGGCATGATATATTTAAAGCACTGAAAAAAAAATCATTGGTTAAAAGTTAAAAGAGAGAGAGAGAGAGAGAGAGAGAGAGAGAGAGAGAGAAAGAGAGAGAGAGAGAGACAGACAGACAGAGAGAGAGAGAGAGAGAGAACATATAAAGCTCACTGGTAAAGGTAAATATACAGAAAAATAGAGAGTACTGCAATATGGTAATGATAGTGTATAAGGCACATTTTCATTCTGTGTGTAGAATTTAAAAGACAAGGCAGAAAAATAGCTATAACTATACACTTATGTTAAAGAATAGACAGTATATAAAGATATAATTTGTGCTGTCAGTAACATAAAAAAAGGATGGGTTGATGTAAAAAAGTAGGACATTATTTTAAGTGAAATAAGCCAATCACAAAAGACAAGTCCTGCATAGCTGCACTATTATGAATTATCTAAATTTATCAAAGTCAGCCAGGCACATTGGCTCACACATATAATCCCAGCACTTTGGGAGGCCGTGGTGGGAAGATCATTTAAGCCCAGGCGTTCAAGACCAGCCTGGGCGACATAGCGAGACCCTGTCTCTACAAAAAATATAAAATTTAGTTGGTCATGGTGATGCACGCCTGTGAGCCCAGATACTCAGGGGGCTGAGGCAAAATGATAGCTTGAACTCAGGAGGTCGAGGTTGCAGTGAGCTGAGATTGTGCACTCCAGCCTGGGTAACACAGAGAGACACTGTCTCAAAAATAAAATAAATTTATCGAAGTCATAGAAACAGAAAGTAGTTGCCAAGGTTGTTGTCGTGGGCTTGAAGAAGAGAAAATTGGAGAGTTGTTCAACAGGTATAGAGTTTCAGTCATATAAGGTGAAGACGTTAAAAGTACACAATGTACGCTTGAAAGTTTTTAAGATGACAAATTTGTTATGTAGTTTTCACCATAATAAAAAATTCTGAGACAGTGGCTCATGCCTGTAATCCCAGCACTTTGGGATGCCAAGATGAGAGAACTGCTTGTGCCCAGAAGGTTGAGACCAGGGAAACATAGAGACCTCATCTCTCCAAAAAAGTTTTTTTAAAATAAAAAAATTAGCTGGGCGTGATGGTGCATGCCTGTAGTCCCAGATACTCAGGAAATTGAGGCAGAAGGATCACCTGAGTCCAGGAGGTTGAGGCTGCAGTGAGCCATGAACATGCCACTGCATTTCAGTCTGGGCAACAGTGAGACTCCAGTTTGATTTTTTTAAAAAGTAATAAAAAAAGAAAAGAAAAATAGTGGGAAACAAAAAATTGGATCTTATTTTACTTGAAAAAATTTTGTTCATCAAAAGATATCATTGAGAAGTGAAAAAGTAAATCAGAGTGAGAGACATTATTTGGTATATATAGCAATTTATACATCTGAAAAAGTATTTATATTCAGAAAATAGTAAAAACTCTTAGAAATAAATAAGAAATAAAAGCATTCAACTCAGCTTAAAAATGTACAAAATACTTTAAACAGGAACTTCACAATAGAGGATAATCAATGATCAATAAAATATAAAAAGTTCCCCAAGTTTATTAGTCATTAGAAAAATGCAAACTAAATGACAGCGTGATGCTATCACATACCCACCAGAATAGGCAAAATTAAAACAACAGTAAAAAAGTGATTCCAAGAATTTGGAGTAACTGGAGATCTCATATTCTTCTGATGGAAGTAAAAATTTCCATAATTGTTTTGTAAAGGTGTTTGACAATATTTACATGCAACAATATGAATGAACTTTGCAAACAGAATGTTGAGTGAATGAAACCAGTTACAAAAGATCATATATTCTATGACTCCATTTATAGAAAATGCGAAACACTATGGTGTTAGAAGTCAGAATGGGGCCGGGCTCGGTGGCTCAGCCTGTAATCTCAGCACTTTGAGAGGCCGAGGTAAGTGGATTGCCTGAGCCCGCGGGTTTGAGACCAGCCCGGGCAAATTGGCGAGACCTCATCTCTACGATAGTTTTTTAAAAAAAATTAGCTGGACGTGGTAGCATGCGCCTGTAGTTCTGGCTACTTGGAAGGCTGAGGCAGGATCACCAGAGCCCAGCAGGTCAACTCTGGGGTGGCCGTGAGCATGCCACTGCACTCCAGCCTGGATGACAGAGTGAGACTCCAACTCAAAAAAAAAAAGAAGTCAGAATGGTGGTTCCCTAGATGGGGAGATTAGTGACTGAAAGGGAGCAAGAATGGTGATTCTTGGCCACTGGTAATGCTGTGATTCTTGATCTAGATGCTAGATATATAGGAAAGTTGAGTTTGATGAAAATTATTGAGCTGTACATTTATGATATTTACAGTTTCTGAAAATCTATTATACTTTAATGTTCTGTTTAAAATGGTGATAGAAACTTTGATATATCGAGGATGGTGATATACAGAGAGGGTATACATTGGTAAGAGCAATTAAAATATTGAACTCGTATTCCTAACAGAAATGCAAAGTTAAGCTACAATATAAAGGTTTAAAAAATTTTTATTTTATTTTTGTAGAGACAGGATCTTGCTATGTTGCCCAGGCTGGTCTCCAACTCTTGGCCTCAAGCAATCTTCCTGCCTCAGTCTTCCAAAATGCTGGGATGATCGGTGTAAGCCATTGTACCCAACCTGAAGTTTAAGTAAATTTCATCTTTTAAATTGGCTTAGATGCATATGTTCGTAGCTTACTTTATAAGTAAAATGTGTGGAAATAGATGTTCTCATACATGAGTTAGAAAATTAAATAAGTGCAACTCTTATGGAGAACAACTCGTCAATTATGTACATAACCTTTCTCCTATTAATTTCAGTTCTAGGAATTCATGCTAAGTTTATGTTGATACATGTGGTCAATGAAATTTACCAAAAGACACATATTTCAGCGTTGCTTTTTATAGCAAGAAATGAAAAACAGCCCATACGCTTATTTGAAATTAAAATTATAATAAATTGTGTGATATTTTTACAATGTAAGGCATTGTACTGTTACAAAGAATGAGATGTTATATGAGCTAATATGGGACAATCTTTTGTATAAGTGTTAAGTAGAACAAACACACCCCACAGAAACTAAACTGATGAATAGTGTGTATAGTTTACTACCACTTGTTTATAAAGAGATACATGCACACATCTATACACACACACACAAATACACATATATGAGCACATGAACATTCTATATAACATTGTATGTATAATATAGAATGAATATCTTTGAAAATTGATGTAAGAAACTGGTCATAATGTTTACTCTGTGAAGAGTAAGTGGATATCTCAGTGGCATGAATGGTTAAAAAACTTATGTTTTCAGTACATGTTTTTAATTATTACATTTTGTATTTGTAAACAGTCTTTGTATACTATATATGTAACATTATCATGCAAATAACTAAAAATAACCTTACAAATGATAAACTAAATCACAGAATGTGTACAGCTGAAAATTAGTGGGTTACTGCTGGGCGCGGCAGCTCACGCCTATAATCCGAGTACTTCAGGAGACGGAGGTGAGAGGATTGCCTGAGCCCAGGGGCTTGAGACCAACACGGGCAACTTGATAAGACCTCATCTCTACAGTAAATAAAAAAAAAAGGTCTGGGTGTGGTGGCATACACCTGTAGTTCCAGCTACTTGGAAGAATGAGGCAGAAGGGTCATCTGAGCCCAGCAAGTTGAGGCTACGGTAGCCGTGAGCGTGTCACTGCACTCCAGCCTGGGTGACGGAGTGAGACTTCGACTCAAAGATAACAATAATTAGTGGGTCAGAAAAATTGGCACTTGGATTCTCTCAGAAGAGAGTCAAGGAGAAGAAAAGATTTGTAAAAAGTTCAACACATTGAGGTTAGCCTTGAAGTTTCAACAGCTATTAAAAAGGAATGCCAGATGGAAAAATATGGCCAAAGACATAGTAGAAGATACATTTTATGAGATGAATAAAGCCTGGAGGATTCATTTTGAAAGGGACAACAAAATGCAGAGGAAGAATAATTAAAGAAGTCAAGGTCTGAAAATACACCTTAGTTAAATTTCAGAATGTCAACACTAAGAAATTTCCAATGAGAAAAAAATATGGTATCTACAAAGGAACAAAATTCAAGTGCACTCCTGAAACATTAAATACAAGAAGATAGTAAAGCAAGATCTTCAAAATTTCAAAGGAAATTATTTGAAACCTATAATTTTATATGAATACGGTTGTGAGTTTAATATATAGTTTTTGAGTTCTATGTTATGATTTTGGCATGGTGAAGAACTTCCCAGTAGAATGGAAGTCCCCTAAATTATAAAAATTCTATATGCCAAGACACCCCAATAACAAAGTGGCAAAACTATGTAAAGTGCTTGTAACAGAAAACTGATTACTATCTTTACTATCTAAAGAACTTCTGACCAGGCGCAGTGGCTCATGCCTGTAATCTCAGCACTTTGGGAGGCCAAGACAAGAGAGTCACTTGAGCCCAGGAGTTCAAGACCAGCCTGGGCAATATAGTGAGACCACACCTTTACAAAAAATTTAAAAAGTTAGCTGGGCATGGTGGCACACACCTGTAGTCCCAGCTACTCAGGAGGCTGAGGTGGAAGGATCACCTAATCCCAGGAGGTCAAGGCTGTGTTAAACTGTGATGGTGCCACTGCACTCCAGCCTGGGTGATAGAGTAAGAACCCAACTGAAAAAAAAAAAAAGAAAAAGAAAAAAAGAACTTCTACATCAATTAGATTTGAAAATGAGCAATTATATTAGAAAATGACAAAGAATCCAATTTTAAAAAACAGTGCATTTCTAAGGAAAAATAACACAAGTGATCAATGAACACATAAAATCAGGGAAATGCTAATTAAATAAATAATTGGGTTTTTTTTACTTATTCGATTTGGAAATTAAAAAGATTAGTAACATACAGTATGAATGAAGATGTGGGGAAAAGGAGCTGTCATATATTTTTTGTGGGAAGAAGGGATGATGCTAAATATTTAATAATTGGTATGGCACTGGCTCTGACTAATAATAGACATTGGTCAATGCACTCCACCAGTACATACCAGTGAGATATCAGTCTTGTGTTTCTAGTTGAGAAAAATGCAATTAGGAGGTTGATTCCTTTGGACTTTTTTTCTTTGTATCTCTCCCTGTATAATTGATTTTTATTTTAAAGTAAGTGCATATTCATTTATTCCTATTAAATTAAAAAATAAAATATTGAAAAAACCTAGCTAGATGAAGACAATTATCAAATGAGTCTTTGGAAAGAAAAGGGAACAGACAAAAATGTACTCTAATAAGATAACTCTAAATGAGCTACAAACTTCCAAAAAAAAAAAAAATAGCCTGCTTATAACTCTGGGAAAGAAAAAGACAATAAGTAATGATAAAAGGTCTGACTGTATAATAATACTAATTTCTAAGTCTCTATGAATTTTTTTGGCCCAAATAAAAGTATTTTGAGTGACAATAAATTCTGTTTAAATGATAAAAAACTATTATACAGATGAGAAATAAAAAGAAAAACGTTCCAGGACTACCCAAATGTATTTGGTATCTGGAGGCTTTATAAGAAATGATTTGGCTTTCAAGAATAATGTTAATTTATTGTTAACTTTAGTAGCAAATAAAAAAACTGAAAAAAATTACTTTTGCACATATATGATTCATTTTACTAATATATAATAAGCACTAGTTCCAAGACAATTAGAAAAAAATTAATCCTTAACACATCAAAATTTGTAAAGGAAAAAATGAATTTGCAAAAAAAATTCTTGAAAAGTATCAACATTATTAATAAAGTAAAAAATGAAAAATTTATATATGAGTTAATGATTCTTAAAATTATTATATGGCAAAGACTACAATAATGGTAACACAATGACAAATGGTTAGTATGCTTTTTGTCACGTTCCCTTTGTCTTAGTCTGTTCAGGCCCCTGTAAAGAAAATACTTAAGACTGGATGACTCATAAACAACAGGAATTTATTTCTCACATTTCTGGAGGCTGGTAAGTTTTAAATCAAGTTGCTGGCAGATTTGATATCTGGTAAGGGCTTGCTGGTTCATAGACAGTGCCTTCTCATTGTGTTCTCTCATGGTAGAAGGGGTGAACAGTTTTTCTCGGGCCTCTTTCATAAAAACACTAATCCTATTCATAAGGGCTCCTAATTATCTCCAAAACGCCCCACCTCTTAATAGCACCACATTGGGGATTAGGTCTCAACATATGAATTTGGGGGGACACAAACATTCAAACTATAGTACATTTCTACATTCCTCACAGACATAACTAACTAAACTGTCAAGACAAGCCTAGGAATGATCTCAGAAACCCTGTCAAATGTAATTTCACTATAATTACCATCTATACAATTACCACTTGAGCAGAAATATTTTTGACATCACTTTTGTACATCAAAATATTAATAATGGATGGTAATATTTTGGGTGATTTAATTTTGCACTTTTTGTTTTCTTATTTAAAAAAATTTATTTACTTATTTTAGAGACAGGGTCTTACTCTGTCACCCAAACTGCCAGAATTTGCCAGCAGCACAGTCATAGCTCACTGTAACCTCGAACTTCTGGTCTCAAGCAATCCTCCCACCATAGCCTCCTGAGTCACAGGGATTATAGCCGCAACCCACTGAGCCTAACCATGTATATTTTATTTTCTAGTGGTATTTCATAAACTTTTATTGTTGATGCTTTTATAGCTTTATTGATGCATAATTGAGAAATATAAATTGTATATATTTGTGGTAAACAAGGTGATGTTTTATATATGTGTATATTTAAAATAATACCACAAACTAATTAACATTTCCATCACCTCATATAGTTTCATTTTTGTGGTGAAACACGTAAGATAAAATCTCTCATCAAATTTCAACTGTACAATTTTGTATTACTAACTATATTCACCATGCTGTACATTAGATCCTCAGAACTTATTTATTCTTCATAAATGAAACTTTGTACCCTTTGAATATCTCCCCATTTTTTCAACTCTCTGACACCTAGCGACCACCATTCTCCTTTCTGCTTCTATGAATTTAAAGATTCCACATATAAGTGACTTCATATCGTATTTGTCTTTCTGTGTCTGTTTTATTCCACTTAGCAAAATGTCCTCCAGGTTCATCCATGTTGTCACAAAAAAAAATATTTCCTTCCTTTAGATAGATAGATGGATGGATTGATAGACAGTTCATTGATCTTACTCCTCTTATTTAACTGAAATTTCATATCTTTTGACCAACATCTCTTTCCCCTTACTCCTCAGCTCTGGTACCCAGCACTTTGGAAGGCAGAGGTGAGAGGATTGCCTGGGCATATTGGTGAGACCTCAACTCTACAATAAATTTAAAAATTAGCTGGACATGGTGACACGTGCCTGTAGTTCCAGCTGCTTGGAAGGCTGAGGCAGAAGGACTGCCTGAACAGAGCAGGTCAAGGCTGCAGTAGCCTTGATGAGATGTGACTGCACTCCAGTCTGGGCGACAGCATGAGATTACGACTCAAAAAGAAAAAAAAAAGAAGAAGAGGAAAAAAAGAAGATAGTAATGGAGGAACAAAAAACACACAAGAAATATAGACAATATATAGCAAAATGATAGAAATAACTTCTATATTTTCAGCAATTACATTAAATTTAAATGAATGAAGCAATATTTTAAAGGCAGATTCAACTAAAAATATAATCAAATAACATGTTTTTACAAGAAACACTTTTTTCTTGGTTTTTAAAATTTGTAATTTTAATTCTTATTTTCTATTTTATCTATTTATTTTTATTTTATATTTGGGACAGATTTGTTACATAGATATATTAGGTAATGGTAAGGTTTGCACTTCTAGTATGCCCCTCACCCAAATAGTGAACATTATACCCAATAGATAATTTTTATATATTCAAGCGGTACAAGTTCAGTTTTGTTATATGGATATATTGCATAGTGGTGAAGTCTGGGATTTTAGTGTGGCCATCACCCAAATAGTGTACATTATACCCACTAAGTAATTTCTCATCCATCACCCTCTCATACCCTTCTGAGTCTTCAGTGTCTATTATTCTACCCTCTATATCCATGTGTTCACATTATTTAACTCCCATTTGGAAATGACAACATGTAATATTTGACCGTTTCTGAATTATTTCACTTAAGATCATGGCTTCTAGTTCCATCCTTATTGTTGTCAAATACATAATTTCATTATTTTTAATGGCCGAGTTGTATTTCATTTTGTGTGTGTGTGTGTGCCATATTTTCTTTATCCAATCATGCATTGATGAGCACTTAGGTTGTTTTCACATTTTTAAATTGTGAATAGTGCTGTGATAAACATATAGATGCAGGTATCTTTTTGACGCAATGATTTGTTTTCCTTTGGGAATATAATCTGTAGTGGAATTGCTTGATCAAATAGCAAATCTATTTTTAGTTTTTCAGAAATCTTCATACAATTTTCCATAGAGATTGTACTAATTTACATTCTCACCAACAGTGAGATACTATCTTAAACCAGTTAGAATTACTATTATTATTATTCCTTCTTTTTAGTAGGCGTTTCAATCTGTCATCCAGGTTGGAGTGTAGTGGCCCGCTCATGGCCTCTGCAGCCTCGATTTGCTGGGCTCAGGCGCTCCTTCCACTTCAGCCTTCCAAGTAGCTGGAACCACAGGCGTGCACCTCCATGCCCAGCTAATTTTTTGATTTATTGTGGAGACGAGGTCTCACCATGTTGCCCTGGCTGGTTGCAAACCTGTGGGCTCTGGCAGTCCTCTCCCCTCAGCCTTCCAAAGTGCTGGGATTATAGGCGTGAGCCACTGTGCCCAGTCTTGAAATAGTCTTTAAGACAAAGATTGTTACTAGAGACAAAAAGTATCAACTTATCAAGAAGGTATAATAATTATAACCAGATATATACCTAACAACAGAGCTATACACTAAATGAAGTAAAAACTGACAAAGTTGAAGAGATAGATAACTTAAAAAATAATAGTTCATGACAATGATATCCTACTTTCTATGATGAATAGAACAACTAGACTGAATATCAGCAAAGAAACAGAAGAACGGGAAACACTTGAAACCAACTAGGCATAACAGGTATCTATAGTTCACTCTATGCAACAATAGCAGAATAAAGTTTCCTTCCTTCCTTCCTTCCTTCCTTCCTTCCTTCCTTCCTTCCTTCCTTCCTTCCCTCCATCCATCACTTCAAGCATTTGTCATTTCATTGTGTTAGTAATATTTCAATTTTAATTTTTTAGTTATTTAAAAATATACAATAAGTGGGCCTCAGTGGTTTACGCCTGTAATCTCAGCACTTCGGAAGGCAAAGGCGAGAGGATTGCCTGTGTCTAGAGGTTCAAGACCAGTCTGGGCAAATTCGTGAGACCTCGTCTCTACAATAAATATAAAAATTAGCTGGGTTTGGTGGCACATTCTTGTGGTTCTAGCTACTTGGAAGGTTGAGATGGAAGGATTAACTGAGCCCAGCAGTTTGAGGCTGGGTGACTGTGAGCATGCCATTGCACTCCAGCCTGGGTGATAGAATGAAACTCCAACTCAGAAAAAATATATATTTATTATTATAAAAATATTTATATATTTATATTTTCTTTTGGATATCTACCCAACAGTGAGAATGCTGGATCATATGTTAGTTCTACTTTAGTTTTTTCAGGCACTTCCATACTGTTTTCCATAGTGGTTGTACTACTTTACTTTTCCACCAACAGTGTATAAAGTTGTTATTGATAGGTAAGGACTTACTATTATGATTTTAATATTGTTTTTTGGTTGTTTTGTGGTCATCCATCCATTCATTTGTTTGTTCCTTCCTTCTTTCCATCTTTCTGTTTCTAAAAGTGATTTTCTATGGCAGTATGTTTTAATTTCTTTCTTTTTTTTTTTGAGTTGAAGTCTCACTCTGTCACCCAGACTGGAGTGCAGTG
>NW_007246018.1:66558-75503 GCF_000164805.1 Carlito syrichta
TCCGAGTAGCTGGAATTACAGGCATGCGCTACCACGCCCGGCTGATTTTTTAATTTATTGTAGAGATGAGGTCTCGCTGCCCAGGCGGGTCTCGAACCCGCGGGCTCAGGCAATCCACTCACCTCAGCCTCCCAAAGGGGCGGGATTACAGGCTGAGCCACTGGGCCTGGTTTAATTTTTTACTTTTTATTTTTTGTATATCTGTTTTAGGTTGTTTGATTTGAGGTTACCATGAAGCTTGCAAATAACATCTTGTAACCAATTATTTCAAACTGTGACAACTTTACTCTGACTACAAAAAACAACAAACTATCAAGCAAAGAAAAACCATAAAAAACTCTACACTTTAACTTCATCTCTCCTCAGTCTGTGCCTTTTGACTTTTTGTTGTTTCTATTTAAATCTTGTAATACTATCTCTTAAAAAGTTATTGTAGTAATTATATTTGATAGATTTGTCTTTTTGCTGTCCTACTTAAGATATGAGTATTTCACACACCATAATTAGTGTTAGAATATTCTGAATTTGTCTGTGTTCTTACTGTTACCAGTCAATTTTGTAACTTCAGATGGTTTCTAATTGCTTGCCAATGCTCTTTTCTTTTAGATTGAAGAACTGCCTTTGGCATTTCTCGTAGGACAAGTCTAATGTTGACAAAATCCCTTAGCTTTGATTTGTCTGGGAACGTCTTCGTTTCTCCTTCATATTTGAAGAATATAATATTCTAGGGTGAAAGTTTGTTTTTTCAGCACTTTGAATATGTCATGCCACTATCTACTGGCCTGTAAAGTTTTCACTGAGAAGTCTACTGCCAGATGCATTGGAGCTCCTTTATATGTTATTTCTTTTTTCTTGTTGCTTTTAGTATCCTTTCTTTACTAATGACCTTTGGGAGTTTGGCTATTAAATGCCTTGAGGTAGCCTTATTTGCATTAAATCTACATGGATTTTTTGATATTCTTGTACCTGAATATTGACATTTTTTCTAGATTTAAAAACTTTTCTGTTTTTATTTCTTTGCATAAGTTTTCTACCCTGATCTCTCTATCTCCTGTTTAAGGCCAATAATGCTCAGATTTGCCCTTTTGAGGCTGTTTTCTAGATCTTGTATGTGTGCTTTATTATGTTTTAATTCTTTCTTTTCTATCTATGTATTTTCCTATAGCTTGTCTTCAAGCTCACTAATTCTTCTGCTGTTGAGAGACTTTGATGAATTTTTCAGTTTGTCAGTTAAATTTTTCATCTCCAGAATTTCTCCTTAGTTTTTAAAAATCATCTCAATCTTTTTGTTAAAAATTTTTGATAGAATTCTGAATTCCTTCTCAAAGTTCATTGAGTTTCTTCAAAACAGCTATTTTGTTTTTTTATTCATTGCTTTTATTGTTTTCACTTTGTTGTTAGTAATAAAACTTTTTAGAAAGATTAAAAAATACTTTTAGGATAGACAACAATGGGAGAGACCACATTGTTTTTATGATGGAAGAGAGAAGCTAATTAGAAGCAGTGGGTGAGAGCACTGGAAAACAGTTATTTTAATAAGCCTTGTGTCCAAAGGAAAAAAATGAAAAAGATGTGCAGGAAGGTGACCTGGGGATAACAATTAAATGGTGAGGAATTTTAGCAACAATAGGAAAACATAGCAAAAAATAACAAAGAAAGAGAAAAACATGCTCAAGAATTTCACTGTATTCATGTTTCCCTCAGTCATTATTGGAGATGCTTTAATGTGGTGGTTTCAGACTGAAAATCCTAACTGCCTGCCCAGTTGGGGCAATCTTTAGAGTCACTTAACCCCAGAGCCCAGCATGGGCATCTAGGCCCAAGGTTTGCCAAACTCTCTTCTGTGGTACGGTCTTGGTCTCATCCTACTGCCTGTTCCCCTCTAGTGCTGAGATAGATGCGACTGCATGCGTTCTAGTTAACCTCTAGCAGGCGAGAAAAGCTGCATTTTTCTATGGCTTTCTTATAAAAATGAGGAAATTTTCCCCAGATGTTTTGAGCAAACTTCCTTTTGGGTCTCATGAGCTGGTACGGGGTCACATGACCATCCCTGACCCAGGCACATTTCTGTAGCTAGGGAGGGGGCCAGCCCTGAAACACACAGGCATCAATGAAAATAGGTATGTTGATGAGAAGGGAAGATGGAAGAATGGCTGCTGAGTGGTCAACCAGTAGCAGCGCTACAGTGATGATACTTACGCAGTTTAATTGAGAGAATATATGTGGGAGGCCTTCAAAAGGCAGAAAACAGGAGACCTTCACTGTCCAGCATGGCAGCCATGAGCAACATGTGGCTATTAGGCACTTTATACCTGATTACCTCAAACTGAGATACTGCAAGTGTAAAATACACACCAGAGTTTGAAGATAGAATGTATATTGCATTAAAAATTTTTATATTGGTTACATGCTGAAACATTTCAGATATATAGAGTAAGTTAAAATTCGATGTTTCTTTTTACTTTTTTAAAGTAGACGACTGGAAAACTCAACAGCACACATGTGGTTCACACTTGTAGTTTGAATTACATTTCTTTTGGATAGTGCTGCATTATGCGAATGATTTTGCAATTAAAACAGCTATGTTGACTTCTGTGTCTGTAAGGTTACACATCTCCATTGCTCCAGGATTTGTCCCTGTGCCTTGTTTAGAACGTTTGTTGAGATCATGTTTTCCTGGATGCTCTTAATCCTTGTGGTTTTTTTTTTTAATGTCTGGGCATTGAAAAGTTTGGTATTTATTCTCATCGTCACAATCGGGGCTTGTTTGAACTCGTTCTTCTTGAGAAGGCTTTCCAAGTATTCAGAGGGAATTGAGGGCTGTGGTCTAAATTTTTGGTCATTTCAACAATATCGGCGCTAGGGGGCACCCCAAGCCCAGTTATGCTGGGACTCTTGCAGAGTTGTAGGTACCACATGGTGGGCCTTGGTATGATCCAAAAGAATTCCCTGGATTACCTGGTAGAGTCTATTGCTCTCTTCTTCTAGTTCATCCAATCGGACATCTCTCTTCACTCTGAGCTGCTTGGAGTTGGGGACGGTGATGTAAGCATTCCCATGGTTGCCACAACCGGCACAGCACTGGGTCACACCTAAGCCAATACAGTACTGAATCTCATTTGAGGTCTGTTGTGACTACTGCCTAGCTACCACAAAAGGTTTGTCAAGGCCTATGGGCTTTTTAGTCAGTAGGTGGTGAATCCTGACAAAATTGGGTCCTTCCCTTCAGCACAGTGTGTTCCCTTTTGACCTAGGGTGCTTTAGTTATCTGCTTGTGGCTTATTACTGTGGCTAAGTTGGTATCCATTTTGCAAGATAAGGTCCTCTCTACTCTTCATTTTTCTTTCCCTGAGCAGAGGTCTTTCCTTGAGCTGCACTGCCTAGAATTGAGGAAAAGGTTATACAAGCACTCCCTTGGCTACCACAGTATCTCTGTGGTGTCTCACTGGATAGCAAGCACCCCAAGCTCACCATTTCTGAGACCAATGCATTTCTAGCATTTGCCCTTGGGCTGCCCATCTTGTGGCCTTGCACATCTTGTGGCCTGACCACTTTTCAAATTTATTCAGGACCCCAGGCCACTTTAGTCATCCAGTGGTTGAGCTTGCAAGAACTCAGGTTCCCACTGCTGGGGCGCAGGATTGCCCTCTGACCTGGGCTAGTCCAAATGCTCCTCCAATGGGACCCTACTGAATTATTCTCTGTATTATGCTCTGCTGTGACAGGGCAGCACTGAGTTCCAATGTGAAGTCCTGCAATCACTTCACTCTTCCTACCCCAAGCACACAGATTCTCTGCACGCACTGCAGGGGCATGGAGGAATGGTGGTGTAGGCAAGGCAAGATTTTCTTTCCCACCCTCTTCATTGCCTCTTTCCTTAATATCATGTTAAAAGCAGGTACTGTGATTGCTCACCTGATTCTGGTTCTTATGAAGGTGCTTTCTTGCATTGACAGTTGTGTAATTTGGTGTTCTTGTATGGGAACAATTGCTGAAGAGTTCTATTCAACCATTTTGCTCTGCCTGTCTCCACATTATGATTAAGCACACAAATAGACTGTATGTTAGTCCATACAAGAGACTGCAATGAATTTCCATTTTGAATCTAATACAAATTATGCTCTCCAATCATGGTGGAGTAAACTTAAAACTTAATAATGAAGCAAATTTGAGAAATTCACAAATATGTGAAAATTAAAAACATACCTCTAAGTAACCAATGGGTCATAGTAGAAATCACATAGGGAGATTACTTTTAGTTGAATAAAAAAAAAAAACCCCACAAATACCAAAACTTATGAGATGAAGCTAAAACAGTGCTTTGAGGGAAATTTATAGCTGTAAATACCCAGACTGAAGAAGATCTCAAATCAGTAACCTAAGCTTCCACTTTTAGAAACTAGAAAAAGAAAACCAAAATAAATCTGTAGTAGGCAGAAGGAAGGATATAATGAAGATGAGAATGAAAATAAAGGAAATAGAGTATAAAACAATAGAAATATCAAAGAACTCAAAACTTCATTGAAAGATCAACAATTTTGAGAAAATTTAAGATGGATTGACCAAGAAAAAAAAAAGTTTGCCAACTACTAAAACCAGGAATAAAAGAGAAGAAATTTGTATCTACCTGTCAAAAATTAAAAAAAAAAATAAAATAATACTATGGATGAGTATATGTCAACAAATTAGATAACCTCAATGAAATAAACATTTTCTTTGACACAACCTATTGAAACGGACTCAAGAAGATTAGAAAATCTGAATAGATATTTAAAAAGTAAGGTATTTGGATTAGCAATCAAAAACTCAAAGTAAAGCCCAGGACCAGATAGATGGTTTCACTAGTGATTTCTAACAAATATTTAAGAAAAATGAATACCAATTATTCACACTCTTTTAAAAATAGAAAAGTGAGGAATATGTGCCAACTCACTCTGTAAATCTTACCAGTCTGTGTTATCTATTATCCAGATAGCAAAATCACATATGCCTGATTAATGTAAACACAAAAATCAACAATATACTATCAACTAAATTCAGAAATATCCATATATATGTATATGTGTATATATATATAAATATATATATAAATATATATATATAGACTATAATATTATATACATTATGAGGATTATACACCATGACAAATTGAAACTTATCTAAGGCATAAATGATTGGTCTAATATCCAAAATCAATGGAATACATTCTTATCAATAAAATAAAGAAAATAAACTGACAAGCATTCAAATAGACACCAAAAATGCATTTAACAAAATTCCCCATGTTTTCATAGTAAAAATTAGGAATCACATGAAAATTTTCTAGACATGATAAATGGCATCTGCAAAAACCTTCACAGATTACATCACACTCAATGATGAAAGACTGAAACCCTCCCCACTGAGCTTAGGAACAAGAGAATGATGTCCACGTTCACCACTTTTGTTTCACTGGTGATTCTAGCAAGCAAAGTTAGACAAGAAAAAGAGAGACATTCAGATTGGAAAGAAAGAAATAAAACTACCTGTACTAACAAAGAACATGATCATATGTGTGTGTGTATACAGGTATACATGTCTACAGGTATGTCTTGTTTTATTGTACTTCACTTTATTACACTTTACAGATATATTGCCTTTTTAGTTCAAAAATTTTTGTTAAATTTCTTTTTTTACTTTGTTTTAAAGATGTGGAGTACAATTCAGGTACATATGTGGCCATCGTACAGGTAAAGTTTGGGCCTCCCTTTGGTCCTCACTTCAACTGGCTAGAGATCAGGTACCCTTATTGATGAATGTCCTCCCCCTGCCCCGGCAGTGTCCCACTACTGCCAATCCATTTCTTATAGTATTATGATAAATGCTCAGAGTCTGCTTATAAGTGAGTACATGTGGTACTCAGATTTTTATTTTTCTGTTAGATCACTGTGTATTATAGGCTCTAAATCCATTGAAGTTGCTGCGAAGTCCATAATCTTGTTTTCTTTATGGCTACGTATTATCCCATTGTGTATATGTACTACATTTTCTTTATTCAGTCCACTTTTGATGGGCAGTATAGTTAGTTCAACATTTTTGCTATTGTGCTGCAATAAACGTGTATATAGGTGTGTGTGTGTATATATATATGTATATCCTTTTGGGTATAATGATATTATACACCCAATAGACAACAGTATAGTGTAAATATAAATTTTATGTGATGGAAAATAAAAAAACGATGTGACTTTCTTTATTGCAATATTCATTTCATTGTGATTGTCTGGAACCAAACTACAATATCTCTGAAGTATTTCTCTATATAAAATCTTAAGGAACACACTAAGCTTCTAATAAAATGAAAATTTTGAGCGAGGCTGCAGGATACAATATCATCATTCAAAAATCAACTGAATTTCTCTGTGATTATGCTATTTCTCTATGATATTCTATTTCTCTATGATAGTAATTAACAGTCCACAAATAAAATGTAGAAAATTCCATTTACAATAAGATAAAAAAGAATAAAATACATGGGAACAAGTTAACCAAGGAGGTGCAAAACTTGCACACTGAAAAATAAAAAATTAAAAAAATCGAATGGTTCCTAAATAAATGGAATGGTATTGCATATTTATGGATTGGAAAACGTAAGATTGTTAAAATGGCAATATCCATCAAATTGACTTGAGTCAATGCAACCCTTTAAAAACCTTACCTACTGTTTATGAAAAGATTGAGAAACTGGCTGGGCGCGGTGGCTCAGCCTGTAATCCCAGCACTTTGGGAGGCCAAGGCGAGAGGATTGCCTGAGCCCAGGGGTTCGAGATCAGCCTGGGCAACTTGGTGAGACCTCATCTCTACCGTAGTGGTGTGTGTCTGTAGTTCTAGCTACTTGGAAGGCTGAGGCGGAAGAATCGCCTGAGCCCAGCAGGTCGAGGCTGTGGTGCCTGGGAGCATGCCGCTGCACTCCAGCCTGGGCACATGAGTGAGACTCCAGTTAAAAAAAAAAATTGAGAAATTGATGATAAAATTTATATAGAAATGCTAGGGACCCAGAATAGCCAAAAAAATTTCAAAAAAGAATAAAGTATGACGTACACTTCTCTATTTCAAAACTTAATACATACCTATTATTAGCAAGACAGTGTGGTACTAGTATAAGGCTAGACATATGTAACATTGGAATAGAATTGAGAATACAGAAATAAACATATTCCTTCTAATTATTCACAAATTAATGTCAAGACAATTGTGTCCAGACAATTGGCAGTGGTGCCAAGACAATTAGTGGGCAAAGGCTGGTTCTTTCAACAAAATGTTGCTGAAACAACTATATATCCACATGCAAAATAATAAAGTTAGTTCCCTACCTCACTCCATATACAAAAAACTAACTTGAAATGGATCAAACATCCTAATTTAAGGGCTAAAACCATAAAGCTATTAGAAGAAATCTTAGACATAAAACTTCATGACTTTAGATCTGGCAATGGACTCTTAGATATTACATCATAAGTACAAGCAACTAAAGAAATAATGATAAATTGGACTTTATGGGAATTAAAAAAGAACACTTTATGATTCATAAGACACTATCAAAAAGGTAAAAAGATGCAGGGTACGGTGGCTCATGCCTGCAATCCCAGCACTTTGGGAGGCGGAAGCGAGAGGATTGCCTGAGCTCAGGGGTTTGAGATGAGCCTGGGCAACTTGATGAGACATCGTCTCTACAATAAATCAAAAATTAGCTGGGTATGATGGCATGCACCTGCAGTTCCAGCTACTTGGAAGGCTGAGGCAGAAGGATCGCCTGAGTCCAGCAAGTCACGGCTCTGGTGGCCGTGAGCATGCCACTGCACTCCAGCCTGGGCAACAGAGTGAATCTCCAACTCAAAAAAAAAATAGATGCCCAATATCATTAGTTATTAGGAAAATGTAAATAAAACTACAGTGAATCACCATTTCACATCTCCTAGAATGGATACACTGAAAAAGGCAGTAACAGGTATTGGTGATGATGTGGCCTTTACATGGCTAAATTGCTCATAAATTGACAAATGCTCACACATATAAAATGGTGTAGCCACTGTGAAAAACAGTTTGACACTTCCTCAAAAAGTTAAATGTAGAGTTAACATGACTCAGCAATTTCATTCCTAGGTACAGACACAAGAAAATTAAAAACATATATTCACAAAAACTTATACGTGAATGTTGATAGCAGCATTATTCATGATCACCAAAGGTGAAAACACTCCAAATGTCTATCAGTGAATGAGTAGATAAGATGTGGTAAAAACCACATGGTGGAATATTACTTAGCAATAGAAAGGAATGCAATACTGATACATTTAGCAACACTGCTAAACCTTGTAAACATTATGTTAAGTGAAAGAAATTAGAAACAAAAGGCCTCATATTGTATGATTCCACTCATATTAAATAATAAGAATAGGAATAGGAAATCCAGAACAAGGAAATCCATAGAGA
Source organism: Carlito syrichta (assembly GCF_000164805.1). Taxonomy (NCBI): domain Eukaryota; kingdom Metazoa; phylum Chordata; class Mammalia; order Primates; family Tarsiidae; genus Carlito; species Carlito syrichta. The sequence continues at coordinate 75,031 of NW_007246018.1, forward strand.
AGGTAGATTAGTTATTCCATGGATGGAGTTAGAGGGAGATTGGGAATTATTGCTAATGTGTATGGGAATTATTATTATTATTGTTATTTTGAGTTGGAATCTCACTCTGTCACCCAAGCTGGAGTGCAGTGGCACTTTCATGGCCACCACAGTCTTGACCTGCTGGGCTCAGGCGATCTTCCTCCTCAGTCTTCCAAGAAACTGGGACTACAGACGCACGCCACCAAGCTCGGCTAGTATTTGTGATTTATTGTAGAGACGAGGTCTCGCCAAGTTGCCCAGGCTGGTCTCCAACTCCCGGGTTCAGGCAATCCTCTTGCCTTGGCCTCCCAAAGTGCTGGGATTACAGGCTGAGCCACCACGCCCAGCTGGGAATTCTTATTAGCGTAATGAAAATGTTCTGAAATTAGTGTTGATCATTATGCAACTTTGTGAATATACTAAGAAACTACTACATTTTTTTTTTTTTTTTT
>NW_007246018.1:75712-114080 GCF_000164805.1 Carlito syrichta
GCTACCACGCCCGGCTGATTTTTTGATTTATGTAGAGATGAGGTCTCGCTGCCCAGGCGGGTCTCGAACCCGTGGGCTCAGGCAATCCACTCACCTCAGCCTCCCAAAGGCGCGGGATTACAGGCTGAGCCACCGAGCCCAGCGAAACTACTACATTTTAACTTAAAATGTAAATTTTATAGTTTATGCAGCATATCAATAAAAAGTTATTGTCTGAAAAAATACATACTATATTGCTGTCAGTAATAGACTTGTGTGATTGTGGTATATATATATATGTGTGTGTGCTGGAAAGGGAATAGTGAAAAATAAGACCAAAATATTTTGCTGCAATGATTGTCAAGGTAAAATAATGAAGCCATTAATGCCAGAAATAATATAAGAATGACTTTAATCTCTGCTGCTTCTGTTACTGTTATTTATTTTTATTACTGTTATTACTATATAATGGAAGATCTAGCAAGAACAATATATCATGAAACAGAGTTGACAACTATAGCTATTAAAAATAAGAAGAAAGTAGTTTCATTATTTGCAGGTTATGTGAATTTTCCCTGAAAAATCCCATGAAGGAGCAAAGACGAATAAAAATAAGGTGAACATATCTACGTATACAACCAATAACTTGCATTTAAATTACGCAATTTCATTAGAAAATATTATCTAAACATTTTATTTTTCAAGGTTAGAAAGAAAAAATTTAAAACCTAGATAAACTTACCCTACAAAACACGTGATATTTGAAGAAAAGCCAAAAATTGAGAGCTATGAAAGAAGACAAATTAACGAGGAAGCAAATAATAATTCAGGAACATGGAATAGTTTTACATTGTTAAATTATTTTAAAAGTAATTTATGAGTTTAGTGTAATTTTTAGTCCAGCCTCTTGAGGAATTATATTGGAATATTATGAAAAGGTTCTAAGGATCATGTGGAGGAATAAACAGTGAGACTAGCCAAGGAAAATTTGAATAGTAGTTAGAAAGGTTTTGTCTGGCTGGGTGCAGTGGCCCACACCTATCATCCCAGCACTTTGGGAGGCCGAAGTGAGAAGACTGCCTGAGCCCAGAGGTTCGAGACCAGCCTGGGCAACTTGGCGAGACCTCGTCTCTACAATAGATTAAAAAAAATCAGCCGGGTGTGGTAGCGCGTGCCTGTAGTTCCTGCTACTTGGAAGGCTAAGGTGGAAGGATCGCCTGAGACCAGCAGGTTGAGGCTGTGGTGGCTGTGAGCATGCCACTGCCCTCCAGTCTGGGCGACATAGTGAGACTCCAACTCAAAAAAAGAAAGAAAGAAAGAAAGAAAGAAAGAAAGAAAGAAAGAAAGAAAGAAAGAAAGAAAGAAAGAAAGGTTTTGTCACATCGCGTGTCCTAACTTCATATCCCTTCCACCCCTGACTCATTCCAAACTACAATAGCCAAAAAGATGTGGGACTAGTACAAGAATAAATATCTGAATTAATGGAAAGAAATAGTCCAGAGGACAAACAACCATCATCATTACCACCACCTCTACCAAAAGAATCCTTGACATTATTAAAGAATTTAGAATACAACCAATATAACCTTACAGGTGGGTAGGGAGAATAGAAAAATTATTCAGTAAACGATCTGGTACAATTGATTAAATGATTATAAAATAAATGTATATTTCAATTATACTTCTTACATCAAATACACTAGATAGTTGAAAATGAGAAACAAAAAAATTTAAAGAGTAGAAGAAAATAAAGATGAATATTTATTTAACTTTAACAGGGAAAGAATTTTCTGAGTGTAACATAATGGTAGAAACCATAGGCCAGGAATGGTGGCTCATGCCTGTAATTCAGAACTTTGGGAGGCTGAGGCAGGAGGATTGCTTGAGCCTAGAAGTTTGAGACAAGCGTGGGCAACATAGCAAGACCTCATTTCTACAAAAAATAAAAATAATTAGGTGGGTGTGGTGACTCATGCCTACAGTCCCAGCTACACTTGAGGCCTGAGGCTGAGATTGAAGGATCACCTGAGCCCAGGAGGTCTAGGCTGCAGTTAGCTGTGATTGTGCCTCTGTACTCCTGGGTGACAAAGACTCCATTTCAAAAAAAAAAAGAAAAGAAAAGAAAGAAAGGAAGGAAAAAATCATAAAGGGAAAGACTGATAAATACAATTACATAAAAATTAAAACCTTCTGTACATATGAAGTACTTTATAAAGGTGGTTTCTGCCATGTGTTTACAGTAGAAGATTGACAGCATCCAAGTTGTGTGTTTAAGAAGTACGCTGGGTAGAGTGTAGTGGCTCATGCCTGTAATCCTAGCACTTTGGGAGGCTGAGGCAGGAGGATTGCTTGAGCCCAGGAGTTCAAGACCAGCTGTGCAACAAAGCAAGATCCCATCTCTATAAAAATGAATGAATGAATAAATAAATAAATAGAATTACTTTGCTCTGTGGATAATGGATTCTAGAGGGGCAAGAGAGGAAGCTGACTATTTACTAAGGTATTTCAATAGTTTAAGTAATTCTGGCTTGGATTAGGGGGATAATGGAGATGGTTAAAAGAGGTCATATTTGGGGTACATTTTGAAGATAGATTACTGTATTTATAATCTTGACTGTGCAGACAATTAGGAAAACAGAATGAAAGTTAAAGGGGTATTCAGGATCAGTAGAGGGTTGATAAGAATAGGTAAAGATTTGGGCCAGTTGCAGGGGCTCCCAACTCTAATCCCAGCACTTTGGGAGGCTGAGGAGAGAGGATTGCCTGAGCCCACGGGTTCAAGACCAGTCTGGTCAATATGGAGAGACCTCGTTTCTACAATAAATTAAAAAATTAGCTGAGTGGTAGCACATGCCTGTAGTTCCAGCTGCTTGGAAGGATGAAGCAAAAGGATCACCTGAACCCAGCAAGTTGAGGCCATGGTGGCCGTGAGCATGACACTGCACTCCAGCCTGGGTGATAGAGTGAGACTGACTCCAGGAAAAAAAAATAAAAAGGTAAAGATTTAAATAAACGTATAGCCTGAAAGAAAGGAGCCAGTAAGAGGAAGATGTTGAGGATCAAGAAAGAGTAAATACAATTGATAGATGAAAGTTTCAGAAGCAATAATGGGATGGGAAACAGAGCACACATGAATGAATTAACTTTGATTAAAAGGAAGCATAGGCAGCGCGGTTGGAGGTCCCGTGGATCTGACTCTTGCTTCAACAGTGTTTGGATGGAACAGACCTGGGGACTTCCTCTCTTCCAGTCTCCCGTTGCCCTCCGATCTCCTTTCCACTCGCAACCTCTGAGACCACCTTCTCGACCACCTCCTGTTTCTGCGACTCGTGACCACCGTTTTTGCGGTAATCTCCTTCTTGCCAACCAACCATAAGGTCCCAGGTTGGCCAGAATTATTCCACTGAGGTGGAGGCAGCCGTCAACCGCATGGTCAATTTGCATCTGCGGGCCTCCTACACCTGTCTCTCTCTGGGCTTCTATTTCCACCGCGACGATGTGGCTCTGGAAAGCACGGGTCACTTTTGCGAGTTGGTGGAGGAGAAGCCCAAGGGTGCCCAGCGTCTCTTGAAGATGCAAAACCAGCGTGGGGCCGTGCCCTCTTCCAGGATATCCAGAAGCCCTCTCAAGATGAGTGGGGTAAAACCCTGGATGCCATGGAAGCCGCCATGATCTTGGAGAAGAATCTGAACCAAGTCCTTTTGGACCTTCATGCCCTGGGATCCACAGATCCCCATCTCTGTGACTTCCTGGAGAACCACTTCCTGGATGAAGAAGTGAAACTCATCAAGAAGATGGGCAACCACCTGACCAACCTTCGCAGGCTGGCGGCCCCTCAAGCATGACTAGGAGCCCAGCAGCATCTGGGGGGCCCCCTCCCAAAGTATCAGGGCTTCTTCTGCCTGCGCCTCCCCCTCTAGCCACTGCAGCTTTTTAACTACCCTGGAGCCCTCTCCTAAGCCCTGGAAAATAAAGCTTTTTGTAGCAGAGAAAAAAAAAAAAGAAGCATAGTTTTTTTGTATAAAATGATGAAAAAAAGAAAAGGATAGGTACAGGATATTGTTATGTTAAATCAGGAAGATGAAGAAGTACAATCCCAAACATCTCTATTTTTTTCATAGTGGGGTAGACGGGCACTAGGGGCAATGCCAACTTCATGGGATAGTGACCTATGCATTCATACATGGTCTCACACTCAGAAGGGGACCCCGCATTTGGGGTTTAATGCTCTGTCATCACCTTCTCGAAATTATTTTGAAAATTCATTTATTTTATTATTTATTTATTTTTTTGAATTGGAGTGTCACTCTGTCGCTCAGTCTGGAGTGTAGTGGCACTCTCATAGCCACAGCAGCCTGGACCTGCTGGGCTCAGGAAATCCTTCCTCCTCATCCTTCCCAGTAGCTGGAAGTATAGGTGTGTGCTACCACGCCCAGCTAATTTTTTGATTTATTGTAGAGACGAGGTCTCACCATGTTGCTCATGCTGGTCTCAAACCCGTGGGCTTAGGCAATCCTCTCACCTCAGCCTCCCAAACTGCTGAGATTACAGGCTTGAGCCACCGCGCCTGGCCTAAAATTTATTTATTTTAATTGACATCTTGCATTTGTACATATTTATCAGATTCAGATTGATTTTTCAGTGCATATCTATGTTGTATTAATATGATGAAATTCTTTAAAATGTTGTCTTTAGGCCGGGCGCGGTGGCTCATGTCTATAATCCCAGCACTTTGGGAGGTTGAGGTGAGAGGATTTCCTAAGCCCACGGGTTCGAGACCAACCTGGGCAACTTGGCAAGACCTCATCTCTACAATAAATCAAAAAATTAGCCAGGCATGGTAACGTGTGCTTGTGGTTCTAGGTTCTAGCTACTTGGAAGACTAAGGTGGAAGGATGGCCAGAGTCAAGCAGGTCGAGTCTGCGGTGGCCGTGAAAGTGCCACTGTACTGCATCACAGGCGACAGAGTGAGACGTTAACTCAAAAAAAGAAAAAGAAAAACGTTGTCTTTGAATTTGTTTGTAAGTAAAGTTCATTGGGAAAATGGAGTAAGTGCTGGGGTCTTGGAGCACTGGTTCAAGTGCACCTCTGCTCAGACGAAGTTTCACCCACTGATGCCTCCCTACGTCTCCAGGATTGATTCTTGGATGCCATTGCTCTGTCACTCAACAGTTACTGTTGCCACCCTGCATCACTGGCAGAGATTTGGACATGGGTATAGTGAGGGTACCCATCAGTGTGCTTGTCCCACTCCCTAAGTCATGATGTAGGGCCCTGGGTAACTGTGGATTTCTGCATTTCTCTCATGAGTATCCCTGCACCTGACAGAGTGTAGCATTATATTGTAATTAAAAGAACATCATATTCAAAAAAATCTCTGCTCAGATCAATGTCAAGAAGCTTTTTCCTTGTTTCCTTTTAGTAGTTTTAAAGTTTCAGGTCTTATGTTTACGTCTTTAATCCATTTTGAGTTGATTTTTGTAGATGGTGTGAGATAAGAGTCTAATTTTATTCTTTTGCATGTAGATGTCCAGTTTCCCCGATATCATTGATGGAAGAGACCAGCCTTTCCCCATTGTGTGTTCTTGAGACTTTGGTAAAAGATCAATTAACTTTAAATGTGTGGATTCATTTCTGGACTCTCTATTGTGTTCTGTTGACTTACATGTCTGTTTTTTGTGCCAGTACCATACTGTCTTGGTTACTAATAGATTTTGAGATCAAAATAATAGGAAACAAAAACAAAAATAGGAAAATGGGAATGCATCCAACTAAAAAGCTTCTGCACAGCAAAGGAAGCAATCAAGAGAATGAAGAGAAAATCTATGGACTGGAAGAAAATATTGACAAACCATGCATCTGACTGGGGGTTAATATCCAAAATATATATAAATAACTCAAACCACTCAATAGCAGGAAAACAAATAGCCTAATTAAAAATGGGAAAAGGAGCTGGGCGCAGTGGCTCACGCCTGTAATCCCAGCACTTTGGGAGGCAGAAGCGAGAAGATTACTTGAGCTCAGGGATTTGAGACCAGACTGGGCAATTTGGTGAGACTTCGTCTCTATAAAAAATTTTTTTAAAAATTAAATAGCTGGGCATGGTGGCCTGTGCCTGTAGTTTCAGCTACTTGGAAGACTGAAGTGGAAGGATCACCTGAGCACAGCAGGTTGAGGCTGTGGTGGCCGTGAGTGTGCCACTGCACTCCAGTCTGGGTGACAGAGCAAGACTCTGACTCAAAAAAAAAAAATGGGCAAAGGAATTAAAGAGTGATTTCTCAAAGAAGACACGAATGGCCAACAGATATATATAAAAGAATGTTCAACATCATTAATAATCAGGAAATACAATTTAAAACAATGAGATATCATCTCATATCTGTTAAAATGGCTATTATCAAAAAGACAAAAGATAACAAATGTTGGCAAAGGTGTGGAGAAAAGGGAACCCTTGTGTACTGCTGATGGGGAGGCAAATTGGTACAGTCATTATGGAAAACAGTATAGAGGTTCCTCAAGAAATTAAAAATAGAACTACCATATGATTCAGAAAACCACTTCTGGGTATATATCAAAATGAAGTAAAACCAATATCTTGAGGAGGCATCTGTTTATTGTAGCATTATTTATTATAGCTAATATATGGAAGTAGTCTGGAGTAGTCAGTCTAAGTAGTCTTCAATTAATTAATGGATACAGAAAATGTGGTGACATATATACAAAATGGAATACTATTTAGCCTTAAAAAAAGAAGGAAATCCTGTCATTTGTGAGAACATGGATGAACCTGGAGGACATATGCTAAATGAAACAAGCCAAGCACAGAAAGGCAAATACTTCATAATCTCATGTACATTTGGACTTTAAAAAAACTCAAACTTATGGAGACAGAGAGTGAATGGTGGTTCCCAGGGGCTGAGTGTAGGGATATTGGGGAGATGTTGGAAAAAGGATACACATTTTCAGTTAGACAGGAGAAATAAGTTCAGGAGATCTAGTGTATAACATGATGACTGTAGTTAATAACAATGTATTGCCTACTTGAAAATTACCAAGAGTGGATTTTAAATATTCTCACAACACACACAAAATAATAAGTACATGTGGTAATTAATGTTATTTAGCTTGATTTAGTCATTCCACAATGTGTTTGTTTATATATAATATATATATCTCATAATATCATGTTGTACACCATAAGTATATACAATTCTGTCAATTAAAAAGATTTTTTAAAAAGGCAGGGTGTGGTGGCTTACATATATAATCCCAGTACTTTGGGAGGTGGAGGCGAGAGTATTGCCTGAACCCACGGGTTCAAGACCAGCATGGTCAACTTGGCAAGACTTCATCTCTACAATAAATAAAACAATTAGCCAGGTGTGGTGGTGCATGCTTGTAGTTCCAGCTACTTGGAAGGCTGAGGTGGAAGGATCGCCTGAGCCCAGCAGGTTGAGTCTGTGGAGGCCGTGAGCGTGCCACTGCACTCCAGCCTGGGCGACAGAGTGAGGCTCTGACTCAAAAATAAATAAATAAAAATAAATAAATACATAAATATATAAACAAGAGGCCGGGCATGGTGACTCACGCCTCCAATCTCAGCACTTTGGGAGGCCGAGGTGAGAGGATTGCTTGAGTCCACGGGTTCAAGACCAGCCCGGGCAACTTGGCGAGACCTCATCTCTACAATAAATAAAAAAATTTAGCTGGTCGTGGTGGCGCATGCCTGTAGTTCCAGCTACTTGGAAGGCCGAGGCAGAAGGATCTCCTGAGCCCAGCAAGTCAAGGCTGCAGTGGCTGTGAGTTTGCTACTGCACTCCAGCCTGGGTGACAGAGTGAGAGTCCAACTCAAAAAAAAAAAAAAAATTTAAAAAACCTAGGCGCAGTGGCTCTAGCCTGTAATCTCAACACTTTGGAAGACCGAGGCAAGAGGACTGCCTGAGCTCTGGGGTTCGAGACCAACCTGAGCAACTTGGTGAGACCTTGTCTCTACAATAAATCAAAACATAATCCAGTCGTGGTAGCACGCGCCTGTAGTTTCAGCTACTTGGAAGGTTGAGGTGGAAGGATCGCCTGAGCCCAGCAGGTCGAGGCTGCAGTGGCCGTGAGCATGCCACTGCACTCCAGCCTGGGTGGCAGAGTGAGTCTCTGACTCAAAAAAATAAACAAAAATAAAAATAAAAAATAATACAAAAAAGTTGAGACAGAGACCACAGAAGGAAAAACATTCTTTTTTCTCTCTTTTTAATAAGAAGTCCCGTATTTTTATTTTATATTGGGTCCTGCAAATTATCCAATGGATCCTGATTTAGGGGTCCCAAAGAAGGCAGTTAAACTTTGGAATAATGCCTCAGGAAAATGGGAGATGGAGTATATAATAGAATCTCCTAATGCTGTTCATGAACTTGGATTGGTATGAAGTTATATTGGTATATGTCATCTGTCTAGAAGCATTTAGCATCAATTTATCTGTCACTGGTGATTTCAGAACAGGTGTGATAGAAATACAATAATGAGCCGGGCTCGGTGGCTCAGCCTGTAATCCTGCACCTTTGGAAAGCTGAGGTGAGTGGATTGCCTGAGCCCACGGGCTCGAGACCCGCCTGGGCAGCGAGACCTCATCTCTACAATAGATCAAAAAATTAGCCGGGCGTGGTAGCGCGTGCCTGTAGTTCCAGCTACTTGGAAGGCTGAGGCGGAAGGATTGCCGGAGCCCAGCAGGTCGAGGCTGTGGTAGCCGGGAGTGGGTGATAGAATGAGACTCCAACTGAAAAAAAAAAAAAAAAGAAATACAATAATGAAATCAAGGAAGCAGCTATTAAGTGATTAACAAGGTTTTTAACAGAAGAGCCACTAGGAAAGTGTTGAACCTAGCACCAAAAGAGAGTTCCTAAACTTCTGCAGTATTCATGTAGTAAACACTTAGAATTTAGCTTTTCAAGACTTTGGTTTAGCTACTTTATTTATCTCAGTTATAGGGAAATGGAGGATGTAGATTCCATTCTGTCTTTTGTGATTATTTTTTGGAGCACGATTTGTGATTTTTGCATTAGGCATAGTTGAAAATAAAAACTGCATTTTGTAGTGAATTTCAGTCCCTTTCTCAAAGACCCAGGAAAGAAGCTCAATCATCTTAAGATCAGAAGGATTTGCTAAGGTCCAGAAACTAAATGGCCTCATTTGAAACATGTATTTTTCTTTTAATCTTAAACTAGAAAGTTTCACTAAGATCACAAACTTTTCTTGCTTGACTGAAACAGCAGCTTTTGAGAGGAGGTAAGTGTAAACATTAATTTAGGTCTTGCAAGCTAGCATCGACTTTTGCTTTTTGTTTGAGGCTATGCATTGGTTTCACTTCACCCATAGTCCCTTTAGATTGAAGAAACTAGGGGTATAAAATGCAATTTCTCAGTGATGTTACTCTGAACTACATTATTATGCATTTAGCTGTTTAGCCAGCAATGTGTTCAGTGACCTGCCTGATTCCCTGTGCACACAACGTTAGCTTCCATGATTTGAGACCAAAAACATTATCAAATTGGAAGTGTTTAGTGCCTCTGGGAAGTGATTTTTTGGTCTCACTTGAGTTTTTAGAGAATAGGCTTGCATCTCAAAAATCTGACCTTTTCTAAGGATAACAGTAGTTGAAGAGACAGATAAGTTGAGTATTCACTGCTTTAAGCTAGTCTATGCATCAACACACAATTCATAAATGAAATAAGTTTGTCTCAAACTTGGGATCTTTGATCTCAGCCCTCTACCAACTGCAGGTTTATCTCTTTCTCCTGCTTTAGGACAAATAAATGGAGCTTCAATATAAGACCCAAGGAATTCATTATCAAAGCAAACTTGATTCTAGTTTTTCTCCAGACTTTTATTCTAGTTCACATAACGGAGTCTCTACCCTGTCCTTGATACTTTTCTGTACAGATAGGCTACCAGGTCATGAAGAGATGGGGACCCTTCTTTGTTTTTGCCAGTTTTTATCCAAAACTACATTCCTATGACTGAAGCTCCCTTACTAGCCACCAGACTTTCTTTGGTGCTTCTTGCCAGTTTAGATTTCAGAACTGTACCCCTAAACACTGTGATTATACTCTGTACACTTGTTGGGAGACTCTTTTGTCCATTGCCATCACTATATCAATAACTTACCTATACCATATGACTGTCATTATATTGCCTTGGAGATCATGTTTCTTTCGTCTGACAGGTTGCAGCTCTATTACTTGACACTTCATCTGTTCTCCAGAATCTACAGCACCCCAATGAATCCTACTTTTGTTAATCCTTTGACTCCTAGTTCTGTTGAAGGAAAAGACAGATTGCCATGCAGGGATGCCATCAAAAACTGTACATTCAGACCCTTTGAACTTGTAAGATATACGAAGTCCATAACATTTTCACTGTGATGATGTCTATAGGGGAAATAGAGATGAAAATTGGTAGTATGAAAAAAAAAAAAGGGTAGAGAGAAGGAATTTTGCAGTTTTGGAGGTAGAAGAGTGAAGTCATTAAAAATATTTTGGTTGGCTGGAAATCAACAGAAAACAATAAGAAATATCTTAAGCAAAAAGGGAGAAGCTGTTATAAAGAGTTATCTCATGAAACTCAAGAGTATGAATACAGTTCATCTCAAGGGAGCAACTCTTTTGTCAGCTCTCACATTTGTTTCTATTTACACATCTGTTCATTCTCTGAAGACAAGTTTTTTCAGCTTTTAGGATGATGCAACAGAACATATACTCTTTTAAAAAGCAAATATTTGCTTGAACATGTAACTCTCTGCTTTAAAACACTCCAGTGAATTCTAATAGCACTTAGAATAAAATGTGAAGTCCTTAACGTGAATTCTAATTGCACTTAGGATAAAATGTGAAGTCCTTAACATGCCCTACAAAGCCCTGTGTTATCTGATCCCTCCCTACCTCTTCAGTCGCATATTCTACTATTCTCCCCCACCACCTTTTTTTTTTGCCCTCCAAGTTTGCAAGTTTGACTAACTGCTTTAGGGTGCTTACATTTTCCATTTCCCTTACTTGTTCTGAAGTTATACTATTCATGGATATATCTCTTTATTATCTAATACATTCCTCATTGTGAACTGCATAAGAGCTAAGATATTGCCTGTCCTTTGCACTCTTGTAGCTTCAATACATAGAATTATGTGTGGCACATACTAAGGATTCAATAAAAATTTGCTAAATCAATTTAAAAGGGCAGAATGATTGAAAGTTGAGAGTTAGACATCAGCAAAGTAACCTGGCATTAAAAGAAAAAAATGGCATAAACAATTATTAGCTCATATAATTGTTAGCTCAGTACTTACTCTCTGTTCGGGACCATTCAAAGAATTTTACCTGCGTTAACTCAATGCTATGAGGCAGATACTATTATGATCCCCATTTTAAATTCGAAGAAGGTGTGGTATGAAAATGTTAAGTGACTTGTTCAAAGTCAAACAGTTAGTAAAAGGAAAAGCCAGAATTTAGAATATAGACCTGGGTAGTCTGGGTCCACACACAGTACACTTAATCACTACATATACTCTCTTCCTTGGCTGCACAGCAACACAGGTAGCAAAACAAAATTGATTCTGAAGTAACATCCCCTTTGTACATTCCTCATCCAGAATTATATCTAAAGCCGAAATACTTCTAAGTCCTAACTTAAAAGTTAGAATAAGTAAGTATATACAAGGCAAATCAGTGTGTGAGAGGTTGCAGCCAAGCTGTTCTCAACACAGATAAATAAGTTTCAAAAATGGAATTCACCAACCTTGGAAATAGTGAGTGAACTCACTGGAAAAAACGTGAAGGTAGATTTCATTTTACTCTAATCTTTCAGAATCAGTAGACCATGCTGAGACTTTAAGGAACACTGTAGGTGTCACATTCAACCATTCAACCACTTCTTAGTTTGTCTCAAAAGAGGGTAGCATTAAATTCTCATGCATTTATAAATATTCATTTAACCTGTGAAACTTTTTTTCCTGTAAAGCAAAATAAGTGTTACAAAGGAACTACTGTGGTATAAATATTGAAATTAATCTGCTATCCAATAAATCTCAAATAAAAAAAATAGCATATGTTCTTACCTTAAGGGCAGGTGAAGGGGATACAGAGGAAATTACAATGGAAATTTTGACTCTTACAGTGAAATGTTGAGTAACTTTTTTTTTTACAGTGTGTGTTGTTTGCCACAAGATGGCAGCTAAGCAATTGTCTTTTCAATATGGCAAAGGTAGGTAGTTGGTTTTGTGCAGAAATTCGTTTTCTCTTTAGTGAAGTACAAATCAAAAATCAAAATTTTCTCATCACAATGTATTAATCTATAAAAAACCGTGGTACACAAGACTTTGCCATCAAATATATAGACTGCTAAGATTTTTTTGATGTCATTGAACTTTAAAGTTACTGGGAAGATGGTAATGACTGCTAGCCAAGAAAAGTCCTGGATAAGCCTTATAAAAGTAGAATCAATTAAAGCACAAACTATGTAAAGACAATGTGCCAGTATCTTGGAGAAGAAAGGAAATGGCCAATTTAGATGAGAAAACTAGGCTTTATTACTGCTAATTGATTATTCCAGCAATGTTGCTCAATCTGGTTGTTGAATCAGTGTTTGAGGAAATTGAATCAATTATTAAGAGAGCCAAACCATCAGAGAGGAGCCATTTTAGAAAAGTCGGCCAGACACAAAACATTGTTACTTTATGCTCAACCTTCTTCATGAGGTTCTCACCCCATCTGAATTCCTATCACATCTGCTACCCAAGCCACTCACTTTGGAATTTAATCACACCTGGACCTATGGTGTAGTCTGTATTTGTGTGTGTGTTTATTTTTGAAAAATAGATGGTAAGGTAAGAACTGTATTCCACTTTTTTGCTAAATCTGTGGCTCACCTAGCACAGTGCTCAGTTACAGGATGGTCATAGTAGCATGGGCAGTGTAGCACAGTAGCTGAAAGTATAGACCCTGGAACCATACCACATTGAATTATATCTCACCTCTTGGCACTTCATGCAAGTTATTTGAGTCTTAATTTCCTCAAATGTAAAATGATTAATGGTTACTATAACATTTAAAATGGTGACTAGAGGTTGGACAGGGTGGCTGGTGCCTGTAATCCCAGCACTTTGAGAGGCAGAAGCGAGAGGATTACTTGAACTCAGGGATTTGAGACCAGACTGGGCAATTTGGTGAGACCTCGTCTGTACAAAAAAAATTTTAAAAAATTAAATAGCTGGGCATAGTGGCCTGTGCCTGTAGTTTCAGCTACTTGGAAGACTGAGGTGGAAGGATCACCTGAGCCCAGCAGGTCGAGGCTGAGGTGGCTGTAAATGTGCCACTGCACTCCAGTCTGGGTGACAGAGTGAAACTATGATTAAAAAAAAAACCAAACCAACAAATAAATAAATACATAAAATGATGCCTGGTGCAAAGTATTTTTTATTAGTCAATGCTATCAATGATTCATGTTTTGGAAGGGCCATTAATATGAGGGACCTGGGCTACCTTCCGGTAGAGTGAGTTAACCTGCGACTGGAAAATCAACTGCTTTCTACTGGTAAACCCTCTGGTCACAGTCTTGATGATGTGTTCTTAAGAGGAAGAAGACGTTTAGTCATAAGTACATGAAAGTTTCATGGCTTGTTCTATAAGAAGTGGTTTATTGTGTCATACTTCCTGGGAGGAAGTTTTCTCCATACTGGGATTTAGAAAGTTGGCATGCCACCTTCTGTTGATATGGAGATCCCTGCTTTCTTTGTTTTTTTTGTGTGTGTAGGAGTCTCACTCTATCTCCCAGACCATAATGAGTTGTGGGGGAAGGGAAGGAAAGGGGGAGTGGTGGTAATGAAAAGTAATTCTATTCATTGAAATTATATGTTAAGCCTCATGGTATGTTAAGCTTTCATATACAGTATCACATGTAGTCATCATGATTACCAGTCAAATTTTACAAGCAAAGAATCTGAGACTGAAGAGGTGAATAACTTTCTCAAGACCATACAATTATTGCTTTACCATATGACATCATACAGTCATAGATATTGTATGACAGTGGAACCAAATTTTTAATCCATATCTTTAAGCTAGAGCACATGTAATTCTTAAATACCTTATGTATTACAATAGGAAAGATCAGTGCTCCCATCCTGTTCTAGTTAATGCCAACAATTAAGTTATTACTTAAAAACAATAAGCTGAGCATGGTGGTTCATGCCTGTAATCCCGTAACTTTTAGAGATCAAGGTGGGAGGATTGCTTGAGCCCAGGAGTTTGAGACCAGTCTAGGCAACATGGTGAGAACTTACCTCCACACACAAAAAATTAGCCAGAAGTGGTGGCATATCCCTGTAGTCTCAGCTTCTTGGGAGGCTGAGGCAGGAGGATCATCTGAGCACAGGAGGTTGAGGCTGTGACTGCACTCTAGCTTGGACAACAAAGGGAGACTCCCGACTCAAAAAAAAAAATAACAAAAACAAACTACAATTTCAGGGAATGCCTCTTGTAGGTCAATCTTACCAGTTTGCTCTGTAATACATTTTCATCCCCTGAACCTCCTCCACTAAAAATATGTACACAAGAGCAAGATATTTGTATTTGTTCTCATGTATTCCTCTTTCTTCTTGATCTCTCATTTATAGAAGTGTTTTACTGGACTTTATTGTCATAATAATATTATTATTTCTGGAACCCTTGACCTAGCTGAGTCTAGGCTGGTGGCTGGTTTTACACATAAGTTCACCTTTAATTCTCTCAATCCTTTCCTCCATATTTGTGATTTTTAAGTTCTACTTGCAGCTGGACGTGGTGACTCACACCTGTAATCCCAGCACTTCGGGAGGCAGAGGTAAGAGGATTGCCTGAGTCCAGGGGTTTGAGACCAGCCTGGGCAACTTGACAAGACCTCGTCGCTACAAAGAAAAAAAAAATTAGCCAGTTGTGGTGGCATGCACCTGTGGTTCCAGCTACTTGGAAGGCTGAGGCAGAAGGATCATGTGAGTGCAGCAGATCGAGGCTGTGGTGACCGTGAGCGTGCTTTGCACTTCAACCTGGGCGACAGAGTGAGACTCTGACTCAAAAAAAAAAAGCAGATAATTCTTCCTTAATGAGAAATCCACTGGTCCATTCATGGACCTTCTCAGTGTTCTCAGTGTATTTTTTCATGCTTCTATTGAAGAATTTAGATATATGAACACATTTTAGGGCTGTTAAATTTAGCAAATAAAAATACATACATGTTTCAAATATTGCATGAGACATATTTATACTAAACTATTATTAATTGTTCATTTGAAGTTAAAACTGAACTGCATCCTGAATTTTTTCTGGCATCCCCCAAATTTGGAATTAATTATAATATGTTTCTTCCCTTTCTTATCTCACTTCCTCTCAATGTAATCTCATTCTCACACATGTGGAGAGAGAAGGTATCCTTAGTGCCTTTTGCAGTGCCCACATATAATTCGTACTCAAATGTCGAAAGAAAAGAAATCATTTCTAGGCCATGTCAAATTAGTTCAATTAATTATATGCTATGAGGTATGTGTCCATTATCCAAAGAACTAGTGGATGAGAAAGAGATTATCTCCATCAGTTGCTGTGACTTACACTTAAATGAAGGAAACAATCGTTAGTTAGTAAAGTAATTTAGTCAATACCAGATAAATTATTCTCCCAGTGTGGGCCTGAGGAACATTGTTGAGTTGGTTAGTTTTCATTTTCACCTCTGGAGAGTTTGCTCTCAAAGAAGTAGGTCTATCCAAGTTCCTTTTTCCTCTCAAATGACGTAATCCTTCTGTAACAGTTTTATTTCAATAAGCAACTCACATTGGTCTGTTTTAATTGGAATTCTCCTGTTAATGTCACCAATCTATGATCTGTACCATCCTGTCTTTCCCCCTTATCCTTACTGTCTCAAGATGGAGACAGCCTAACTGAAATGTGGAGGGAAATTTCCAAAAGAGCTTCTTCTTCATTTATTTTTGCCCATGAATCATCAGCTGTGGTAAACAATTTGTGCTAAATAAATGAAAAAAAAATTACATCTTTAGATGTATCTCAATGCTTCTAAAAAATTCTCTCTTTCTGAAACATGATGGCTAGTGTTAAGATTATTCCTAAAATGGAAAAGAAAAGCACATTTAGAAATAGGATTTTTTTTTTTTACTTTCAGAGTTATAACTACCCCCAAGAGGAACTTAAAGGGATAATTATGAAATCAATTTATATTTTCATTGATGGAAAATATCCTAGATAGACATTCTCTTCAAAGACATCCTGCTGAGGACTTAGACATAAGCTCATCACAGGAGGTGCATTAGGTTTTTCTAAAACCAAAATTAGCTAAATTTGTGCAACATTTACAGTCTTATTACTCTTAACAAAGCTCAAAACTCCACTTTAAATCCACTAATATAATAGCTACTCTTCAGGGTAGACTAATAAATGCCACCTACATAACTTGAAAGCAACAATTATGAAGTGCTACAGCTCTGACTTCTGTACCAAATGGAGAAAACTTCACAGAAAAAGTACTTATTTAAAAAAAGATTTTATTAGGCTGGGTGTGGTGGCTCACACCTATAATCCCAGCACTTTGGGAGGCCGAAGTGAGAGGATTGCTTGAGCCCAGGGGTTCGAGAACAGCCTGGGCAACTTGGCGAGACCTCATCTTTACAATAAATCAAAAAATAAGCCAAGCATGGTGGCGCTTGCCTGTAGTTCCAGCTACTTGAAAGGCTGAGGTGGAAGGATCACTTGAGCCCAGCAGGTCAAGGCCACTGCACTCCAGCCTGGGCGACAGAGTGAGACTCCAACTCATGAAAATAAAAAGATTTTATTTTTGATACATTTACAATTGCTTTCTGGTTGTCATTATTCTCTTCTCTTTCCCAGAGGATGATTACCAGGATATAAGCAAGCAAACTCCCACAATGCAAAGTCTCCAGACCATTTCCATTAGCTACCATTGTTAAACCTATTTAGAAGAGGGATAAAATAAACATTAATTGGCTACCTACTTTGAGTACAGCTCTATGCTAGGCACTGAAGGCAATACGAAGATAGATAATGTGGGTATTGACCTCAAGCAGCTTACATGCATATTTGGGGACAAGTAGCATATGCCATCATGTTAAAATTCATGGTACAGAGTACCCACAAACTGGTCACAATCTTCAATGACCATGTCCTAACATGCTACATTTGTGACATGTATTACAAGTCATTTATTATTAATAATTTTTACATTGCTAAAGGTTGTAAATAATTAGGTTAGAACATAATTTTGTTCACACTTCTGCCACTTGTGATCATTTAATTTTTTTGAGCAAGACAAAAAGGAATGTGTCAGTTATGTGACTATTGCTCCTCATCTAGTGTGCAGGTAAGATTTCTGGACTCTGCGTGTTCATATCGCACAGATGTCAAGAGTGTGGAAGGTATTAGGAAAGGAGAAATGAAGCATGGGGGTAAAAACAGGAATCTGCATGGAATCTTGCCTATATTATTGTGGAAATATTTTTTCTTCAGGGATTGTATTTCTATGCTTTCACTTTTCTTTCTTGGGCCTCTCTTGGATCCACACTTTCCAGGTAAATAAGCCAAAACCCTCTAATGACATCCCAGTCACCTTAAAGACTGCACTCAGTCATGACACAAACATAGCACAAAGAGAAAAGACAGCAAGTGAATGGCAGATGCCAGAACCAAACCTGAGCATAATGTTCCCCTGCAAAGTTTTTGGTTTGTGTACTTAGTAACTACTTCTATCCCAGACACAGTTCTGTGTGTGTCTGTGTGTGCCTGTGTTTGTGTCAGGGATGTGGGAAGGAAGGGAAGATCTATATCAGAATTACCTTCTTCCCTCCTTTGTAGTTATAGAAATAGTTGGAAGTACAACTTCACATACTCCAGAAAGAACAAAAGTATCTTATATTTGCAGGGGCCACGTTTCCACAAAGGACTATAAATTAGCCTTATAACATTACTATTTGAACAGGGCAACATAATGCCTTCTTTTAAAAAAATAATAAACTGAGGCTCAGAGGGGTTAATATTTGCTCAAAACCACACAGCTTGTAGAACATGGCTGCTTGTATCTTTCTTTCCGCATTCAAGTCCGAAGTGGAACAAATAGTCATTCTTCTGCCTTTGCTGTTTTGCTTTTCCTCCTAGCCCTCTCTGTCTTTTCCTGACTTTACTGGCTACACCTATATAACTCGCTTTGTTGGTATTGGCACAGTCAGGCCTGAGATAATGGCTAACAATGAAGTCCCTTTGTACCAAGTCTTTTTGTTTACGATATTAGTGAGGTGTCTTCCTAGACTTGTCTTGGATGTAAGCAGAGTATCTTTTTGAAACAAAGGATTTGTCCATGCTTTCCCTTCCCCATCTGACTGTAGCAAGGAATAGCAGTAGAGACAGTTGACTTGCTCAAGACCACTATGTGTTGCTAGTTTCCTAAACACTGACATTGAGATTCTTCTCACCTCAGTCTGGTCTTGCAGTGTGAGTCATACCAAATCAGGACTTGTGTCAGGTGCCACAAATGAGCCAGCACTTGAATAGAGATGGTATCTTTCCTTAAACTTTGAATGGCAAGCTGCCTGAGACTCCCTGGCTGGTGCTCCATTAACCTTTATGCAACTTTCATTACTCTTACCTGTTCAGCTCATGAAAGTGGTCAAGAAAGCCTTGTTTTGTTTCATTTTTCTTCTCATGCTTGAAGCACCTGGGTATGTCTGAAGTGCTTAAGCCACTTCTGTCTGCTTCAGCTTTACCTTGTGGAAATATGATTATTTAATATTTTATACAGATTCAATGCTTCTCTTCAAATATCATCTCTGATGCATAGCGTATTCCATCCAGTCTATTGTAGCACATTACATACGTATACCTAGTTTGATTTCAATTAATGTTTAGATCTGGTTTCCTTAAGATGGATATTGTATTTTTGCAGTGCACAAGAGTATCTGTCACCAGAAGGGATCAATGTGGGAGTGGGGAGAGACTAGGGGAAATAAGTCAGTAGAAAGCTTAATGGATGGAGTACCTATGCCTGGCTTCCGTCTATTCTTTTGGCATCTGAAAAAAATCTGTCCTTCTTAAGAGATTGATTTGTACTCCTTTGCTCCTGTTAATATACTACACAGCAGGCCGGGCACGGTGGCTCACACCTATAATCCCAGCACTTTGGGAGGTCGAGGTGAAAGAATAGACTGAGCCCATAGGTTCGAGACCAACCTGGGCAACTTGGCGAGACCTCATATCTACAATAAATCAAAAAATTAACAAGGCATGGAGGCGTGTGCCTGTAGTTCCAGCTACTTGGAAGGCTGAGGCTGAAGGATCAACTGAGCCCAGCAGGTCAAGACTGCAGTGGCCATGAGCGTGCCACTGTACTCCAGCCTGAGTACAGAGTGAGACTTCAACACACAAAAAATTTATATATATATATAATTATATACACACACAGAGAGACACACACACACACTACACGGAAAGCATGATGAAACATGATGTGTCTCCCTTTCTCTATTTGTACTAAGTCCGTTCTGTTTTAAATATCTGTGGAAATCTTGGTAAAACAGGACTGTCTCCAATTCCCATGCTGATACCCTGGTTGACTGGTGTTTATCCTAGGCTTCTGGGATGACCTCTCTTCACATTAAAATAGAGCAATCCTGATGCAGCCACAGCAAATAACAGAGAGAGGCGAATATGTGCTCAGGTGATCCTCAACCTGAACATCAACTCCCCCAGGAGTTGATTAGTCAGAGCCTTATTGCCTCGAGACAAAGAGGGATCAACTGGAATCGCTCAGAAACTCTGAGTAGCATGGCAAGATGACTCAATGAGAGCATTTTGGAGAGGATTTTGGAGCCAACTGTTGGGAAGCCGGGCATTAAGCTGAGTGGGAAGAGTGAAGAAGGTTCACATCCCAGCATTTTTGAGCTGAGGCAGTCATTTACTGCGGTGCATTTTGTTGGCCACAGTAAGATGTTGATTGTGGACGCATGTTGCCTTTCTCTTCTAGTTGGCAGAGAAAAGCATCAGAGAATAATTAAGTATCACTGAGCCAGTTTGTAACTTGATGAGCAGGAATTGCTTAGAAGAGTGGAGAAGAAAGAAGACAATGTTTCACTCAACTCATTCTCTGCTTCATTACTATAAGTCCTAGTGGGCAATAGCAGAGTAGTGGTATGGAAATAGATTGTTCAAGTTGACATATGGTACTTGGAGATACAGTGAAACTCCTCCAATTTAGAATCGTCAGCATTCATTAAAGGCAATGGTAGAATCAAGCATTTTTATTTGGCAAACAAATCAACAAAAAATCTGTGCCACTGCCAAAGAGTTGTTAAATAAATACACCTGCCCTGCTAGAGAATGAAGCAAATCTGGATGGATTGCCAGGCTTCTGACTAATTTATCACATAATAGAGTTGACAGGGGAGGATCATGACTGAGTAGAAAGACAGAAGACAGATATAGGGCTGTTTCCACACTGACGGCCCAACCAACTAAAGCATTTGTTTTGCAAGTAATAAGTTTAGTTGGTACTATCTTGGCCCAAATATTTCCTTTAATAAATGAACTGTGCTTCACTGAGTCATGTTTAAGAAATGTAATAACTGTTCCACTTATTATAATTACAACAGACCTTTTTTCATATGGGAGCTATTCAAATAGATATTTTCAAAATATTTCTGTTTGAATTTCATTAGGAAAGCCCTCCTGTTGAGACAAACACAGAATTTTGCCCACTTCAAATATGAATAATTATGGGATTGCAGCTGGATGATGGTGAAGGGGGCTTCATTCTTTCTTTTCAATATTTCTTTCATGTTTAAATTTTTATAATGAGATATACTATGTTTATCTAAATAAATTTATCTAAATTTATAATTTATAAAATTTATAATTTATAATATATAATACTATATAAATATATAATTTATAAATTTATTAAAAAGTTTATCTAAATAAATATGTGTACATACAGTTATAGATGCAAAGAAAGTAACACTGAGTCAATAAGTGTAGTGGTTAACAGTGGGATTTGAAGTATGCCAGATCTTAGTTCATATTTCACCTCTACTATTTATAAATTATATGACCTTGGGCAACTTCCTAACCTCATTCATAAATTGGAGATAATAATACTTACTGTGAAGGATTGCTGAGAGAGTGTGGTAATGTATGTGAAAGCATTTAGCATAGTGCCTAACAGAAAGACGTATCCAATTAATTGTTATTATTTATATAGCATTTTTTCTAATGTTTTTCAAATGTTATTTTATTCAAATGTCTTAGTTAACCAGAAAAAAAAACAAAACAAAACAAAACCGCAACCTAAGGGAGCGTCTTCCAGAATGTTAGCACATTTTCCTAATGGAGTGATCATCATTGTAGATATGTACTCCATTCAGATGCCTGTCCTTTGTTTTCAGTTTTGTCCAGTAAGACCTTGGTCTTCATGCTTAATAGTTATCAAGTTGTAACATGTCATTTTTAAAATGGTGATTGCTGGGTACAGTGGCTCATGCCTATAATCCCAACACTTTGGGAGGTGGAGGCAAGGGGATTACCTGAGCTCAGAGGTTCGAGACCAACCTGGGCAACTGCCAAGATCTCGTCTCTACAATAAATAAAAAAAATCAGCTAGGCATGGTGGCACATGACTGTGGTTTCAGCCACTTGGAAGGCTGAGGTGGAAGGGTCACCTGAGCCTAGCAGGTCGAGGCTGCAATGGCTGTGAGCATGCCACTGCACTCCAGCCTGGGTGACAGAGTGAGACTCCAACTTAAAAAAAAAAAAAATTGGTGACCATTGAGCTCACTTGTCACCATTCAGAATATAGGGATAATAGCAAATTACCCTTGAAGTTCTTTACTGTTTCTGTAGAAAGTAAGCATCAATTAGAATTAGAACTTTTATACATCTATGGAAAGAAAGCTCAAATTCAGCCTCACTACTGGATACTTAAAGGTTCATTGTGAGAAAACAGGTGTAAGGATCATTTTAAATGTCTTCTACAGCAAGATATATGGACCCAGATTTAATAAGACATGCAAAAAATTCTCTCATATCATTACACAAAGCAAACTCTAGGAAAGGCAGTAGCTAGCCTTCTATTTTTGCCTTTTATAGACTTAGGTTTTATACATTTATGCTTTTTTCATTTTTTGCCTTCAAGAAAACTTCCTTCTAGCATACCCTTTTTAGAGATTTTACTTGTGGAAAAGAACTTGGATTAGACTGGTGGTTCTATAAACATCACTTGGAGGGCTTATTAAAACACGGAGTGCTGGGCCTAAGCCCTAGATTTTCTGACTTATTAGAGAACCACTAACAAGTTCCCAGGTGATGCTGATGTTTCTGGTTCATGTATAACACTTGAAGAACCTCTGAATTCAAATAAAGGTCATAGAAGTATTATGTTTATAGTTGATTAAAAGACAAAAAGCTAACATTTATTTACCTGCAACGTGAAGAGTATGTTTCCACCTACCTCAGGCTAATCACAGAAGAGGTTTAGCCCTTTTGCCTCCTTTCTCCTGGATCCACTTTCTGGACTGAGAAACACATTTATAAGCCCTTTATGTATCTTAGGGTATGGTCAAAAAAATGACTTTTGGTTTCCTCTGTTCCAAATTGTTACCATAGACCAGGCGTGGTGGCTCACACCTGTAATCCCAGCACTCTGGGAGGCAGAGGCCAGAAGATTGCCTGAGCCCAGGGATTCGAAACCAGCCTAGGCAACTTGGCAAGACCTCGTCTCCACAAAAAATAAATAAATAAAAGTTAGGCCAGGTGTGGTGACATACGCCCATGGTTCCAGTTACTTGGAAGACTGAGACAGAAGAGTCTGAGCTCAGCATGTCGAGGCTGCGGTATCCTTGAGTACGCCACTGCACTCCAGCCTGGGCGACAGTGAGACTCTGACTCAAAAAAAAAAAAAAAAAAAAAGAAAGAAAAGACAAAAATGCTACTATAAACAGTCCAATGAAAATTCCTAAGAAAGTTAGCTGATGCAGCTTAAAATATTCTGAGACAACATGCTTAAAGATAGTTAGGATATATACGTCTGTCTTCAAGGAACCTATGTCCAAAGATATGACCCCCATAGGATGCTGTTAAGGCATCAACAAAATGAATGATCAGTTAAGTGAGGTACTAAGTATAGGTGAGGGAGGGTGTACAAGCTAATAATTTTTTTTTCCTTTTTTTTTTTTTTTTTTTGAGTCGGAGTCTCACTGTTGCTCATGCTGGAGTGCAGTGGCATGGTCACTGCCACTGCAGCTTCCATCTGCTGGGCTCAGGCGATCCTTTCGCTTCAGTATTCCAAGTAGCTGGAACTACAGGTACGTGTCACAATGTCCGGCTAATTTTTTGATTTATTGTGGAGACAAAGTCTCACCAAGTTGTCCAGGCTGGCCTCGAATCCCTGGGCTCAGGCAGTTCTCTTGCCTCAGCCTCCCAAAGTGCTGGGATTTCAGCCTTGAGCCACTGCGCCCAGCCCAAGATAATAATTTTCAACCTGCAGGCTACAATTTCTGAAACCACAAGATTATTTGTTGATAGAGGCTTTCATCACTAATAAGACATTATTTATTCACTTAAATATATTGCTAAATTTATCTAAACTTTTTGTTATGTATTATTTTCATCTAATGGATACAGAAAACACAAATATCATGATGTAAAAAGGGGATCTCAATATTTTAAAAGTTTGAGGGATCACCAATCTATTCCTAATTCCTCAGTTCCCAGGTGAGAAGAATATTTATAATTTAATGAGATTATTGAATTACTGAGAAGGGAGATGATTTTCCCAAGGTCTCCTGATTTTGAGCATATATGTGTGCACATACTTATATACATATTGTTCTATTTAAGTACCTGGTATATGCTCAGCACTGAGCTAAACACCCAAGGTGGAGGTGGAAGGGGGAGACATACAAGTAGTAGGAGAAATGGTACCTGCATGTAAGGAGCTCACATGTCTAGTTGGAAAGATGGAACTCTTGTATTATATTAATATTTAAAATTTAATTTTATTTATTTATTTTTATTATAAAGATGTGGAGTACAATTCAGGGTTAGGTACACAAACGTTGATTATTCAGGTACTCTTGTTGATGAGGTATGCCCCTCCCTCCCCTACCAGCATACCCAGAGGAACTCAAATCATTGTATTATATTTTTAACTGTGTGATGCAGATTGCAAGTGTTTTAGAAGTTCAGATATGGGGAGAATGATGAGAGCTGGTACAGTTAGGGAAGACTGTAAAGAGAGCTGGGCTTTAAATGGTCGGTAGATTGGCGAAAATAAGATACTGTCATAGCAGCAACAACAGCAAAATATAGATGAGTAAACCAGGCGTGGTGGCTTATCCCTGTAATCCCAGCACTTTGGGAGGCAGAGGCAAGAGGATTGCCTGAACCCGGGGGTTCGAGACCAGCCCGGGCAACATGGTGAGACCACGTCTCTACAATGAATAAAAAAACTAGCTTGGTGTGGGTAGTGTGTGCCTGTAGTTCCAGCTACCTGGAAGGCTGAGGTGGAATGATTGCCTGAGCCCAGCAGGTTGAGGCTGTGGTGGCCATGAGTGTGCCACTGCACTCCAGCCTGGGCGACGGAGTGAAACTCTGACTCAAAAAAAAAAAAAAAAAGAGAGAGAGAGAATAGTGCTTAACGAGGAAAGAAAATACAGATACTCATTTTTATTGAGCAACTACTATGTATCTGACACTGCTCTATGTACTCTTCCTACATTATTATTTTTTTAAATTGAGTTGGGGTCTCACTCTGTCACCCTATCTGAAGTGCAGTGGCATGATCACAGCTCATGGGAGCCTCAACCTCCCAGCTGAGGCAGTCCTTCCACCTCAGTCTCCTGAGTAGCTGGGACTACAGGCATGCACTACCATGCAGGGTTAATTTTTTGATTTTTTTGTAGTGACAAGGTCTCACTATGTTGCCCAGGCTGGTCTCAAACTCCTGGGCTTAACTAATCCCTATGCCTCAGTCTCCCAAAGTGTTGGGATTACAGGCATGAACCACTTCACCCTGTCTCCTCCTATATTCTTTTAACTTTTGTTGCATATATATTTTTCCTTTGCAGGACTAAATAATAATCACTAAAGGGATAGTCATGACCATGAATTCATTTTGTTTCACTCAGGATAATTTTCTTTGTCCCAACCAGGTGGATATCACACGAAATCATCTGAAGGGATCCAGGACACTGTACATGACAATAATGAACAGTTTAAGGCCAAGTATGGTGGTTCACGCCCGTAATCCCAGTACTTTGGGAGGCCGAGGTGGAAGGATTGCCTGAACCCAAGAAATAGAGGCTGCGTTGAGCGGTGATGATGTCACTGCACTCCAGCCTGGGTGACAGAGTGAGACTGTGACACAAAAAGTAAAAGCATAATGACTAGGCAAATGGAACTTTAAATTATTTATAAGTCCAGCAAATATTTATTTTTATATCTACTATGTATTAGGCACTGTGCTAGGTGCAAGGGATATGACACAAACAAATTAGACAGAATCCATGGATTCATGGTGTTTTCATTCTAGAAGGGGGTGACAGGCAATAAAAAAATAGACATATACTAGGTATTGATAACTTCTATGAAAAACAATAAATCAGATTAAGAGGATAGAACATGACAGAGGTGAGGATGCTATTTTGTAAAAGTTAGTCATGGGAAGCCTCTCTGAGAATGAACATTGAATGGAGACGTGAATGAAGTAAGGAGGTCAGCCATGAAAGTGTATTGGGGTAAAGCATTTCAGGTAGAGAAACAAGCAAATGCAAAGGCCCTGAGGTCTGCTTAGAGCGTTTGAGAAGTGGCATTGATGTTCACTGTGGCTGAGGAAGTCTGAACAACGAATGAAGAAGTGAATGATAGGAAGATTTTGGATTTTCCTGTAAGCAAGATGAGACTTTATCAATACCAAAAAATAGCCAACATTTGTAAGACAACTTGAATTTATTCTTTGAATTTACATGTTTTGATATTATATATAGAAAATCATTTATAGTATTAGCATCTAAATATTTCAGCATTACAAATATCCCATTTTCATTCTTGCCAGAAAAATTCTAGACAAACCTTATGTTTAACTTTTAGTTATTCCAATCATTTGCTGAGGTTGAATAAAGCAGATACCATTTTCCCTTGAATGGTTGCAGTCATATTTCTGGTATTTATTTAATTTGCTTGCTGTCTTTTCTGACACATGTTTGTTTTTTCCCACGGTATAGCACAAACTGAAGAGCTTACAGACCTTAACTGGAATTTCTTCTCCTAGACGATGCCAACTGCTGTCTTGTCTTTTCTCCAGAGATCTGGAACTAGTACAATAAGAAAATGCACATTAGCTTCTCAAATACAGGAAGTGAAGAGCTCTTGGGAGGAGAATCCTGATAAACCTCTCTCTAAGTGAAGAAATAATTAAAAAGAGAACTCTTCCACTACAACGTTTTACAGTTCTGATGCCTATTGATAATGTGGTATTTTAGAGTTTAAAAATAAACTGTTGAAGTCACAAAATGACAAATTTTGTATGTTTCTACTTATATGATGTACTTAGAGCTGTCAAATTCATAGAGACTGCTGGGTGCAGTGGCTCACGCCTGTAATCCCAGCACTTTGGGAGGCCGAGGTGAGAGGATTGCCTGAGCCCAGGGGTTTGAGACCAGCCTGGGCAAAGTGCTGAGACCTCGTCTCTACAAGAAATAAAAAAATTAGTCAGGTATGGTGGTGCATGCCTGTAGTTCCAGTTACTTGGAAGACTGAGGTGGAAGGATCGCCTGAGGCTGTGGTGACTGTGAATGTGCCACTGCACTCCAGCCTGGGGGACAGAGTGAGACTCCAACTCAAAAAGAAAAAAATTCATTGAGACAGAATGTAGAATGGTGGTTGCCAGGGGTTGAGAGAAGGGGAAAATGGAAAATGGAGATTTAAATTGTACAGAGTTTCAGTTTTGCAAGATAAAGGGCTCTGGAGATTGGTTGTAAAACAATGGGAATATACTTAACACTATTGAACTGTGACTTAAAAATAGTTAAGATGGTAAATTTCATGTTATGTATATTTTATCCACAATTAAAAATTTAAAATAAACTGGTAGAATCTAATAACAGTAGCAGTGAAAATGAATCAGTCCTATAAGCTTGCCACAGCCGGGTGCAGTGGCTCATGCCTGTAATTCCAACACTTTGAGAGGTTGAGGCGGGAGGCTTGTTGAGCCCAGGAATTCAAGACCAGCCTGGGAAACATAGGGACGTTGTCTCTATAAAAAGTAAAAAAAATTAGCCAAGTGTGGTGGTGCACGCCTATAGTCCCAGCTACTCAGGAGGCTAAGGTGGAAAGATTATCTGAGACCAGACGGCTGAGGTTTCGGTGAGTCGTGATTGTGCCACTGCACTCCAGCTTGGGCAACAAAGTGTAATATAATCCCGCTACAGAATGAATAATCAAAATCAGAGTACAGATAAAATTATATCCTATTTAGATCAATTGAGTAGATACTTACTGTCTATTATGTACATGGAAGAATGCTAGGTGCCATGGATACAGACAGGAATAAGATTGTGGGCCGGGTGCGGTAGCTCACACCTGTAATTCCAACACTTTGGGAGGCTGAAGTGAGAGGATTGCCTGAGTCCAGGAGTTCAAGACCAGCCTGGGCAACTTGGCAAGACCTTGTTTCTACATTAAACCAAAAAATTAGCTGGGTGTGGTGGCACATGCCTATGGTTCCAGCTGCTTGGAAGGCTGAGGCAGAAGGATCGCCTGAACCCAGCAGGTAGGCTGCAGTGGCTGTGAGCATGCCATTGCACTACAGCCTGGGCAACAGAGTGAGACACCAACTCAAAAAAAAAAAAAGATTGTGATTTTTGCACCTACAAACTTGGAGCCTAGTGGGGAGAGACAGACTCATGAACAAGAAGAACAATAGCAACAAAACAGAATATTAATGTTATACTAGAGGTATGACCTTTGGAATGAACTTTGGAACCCAGGTAACTAGAGAAGGTGTAGAAAAGATGAATCCTAAATTAAGTTTTGAAGGATGAGTTTCCATATTGGACAGAGGAAAGAAGAGCATTCCAACCATAGAAAATGGACTGTGTTATTGGAAATTGTGTAATTTTTAAGGAAACTCAAATGCAAAAGCAGTATTGATGGAAAGAATAAATGTGTGTGTGTGTGTGTGTGTGTGTGTGTGTGTGTGTGTGTGTGTGTGTGTGTGTGTTTAACCACTCAGACTGCATCCTCTCCCTCTTGTTCCCCTGAAGGAGAGTAAGAACAATCATCAATGGCAAATGGCAGTTGCAGCGATGCAAACACCAAGAGCCAGTTGCATGCTCAGGAGAAAATGCTGTGTCTCCTCCTCATGGCTTTCGGTGCTCTACACGATCAGAGAAACTTCTCTAGTAACTATAACGATGGTTCATGAAACTATAGTCTTAAGAAAAATAGATGAGACCGGGCACAGTGGCTCATGGCTATAATCACAGCACTTTGGGAGGCCAAGGTGAGAGGATTGCCTGAGCCCACGGGTTTGAGACCAGCCTGTGCAACTTGGCGAGACCTCATCTCTACAATAAATCAAAAACTTAGCTGGGTAGGGTGGCACATTCCTGTAGTTCCAGCTACTTGGAAGGCTGAGGCAGAAGGATCATCTGAGCCCAGCAGGTCGGGGCTGTGGTGGCCATTAGCGTGCCTGGGCAATAAAGTGAGACTCTGACTCAAAAAATAAATAAGTAAAAATAAAATAAAATAAAATAAAAACATTAAGCAGGCATGGTGGTGCACTCCTGTAGTCCCAGCTACTTGAAGGGCTGAGGTGGAAGGATAGCTTGAGCTCAGGTTGAGGCCACAATGAGACATGACCATGACACTGCACTCCAGCCAGGGCAATAGAGTGAGACTCCTGCCTAAAAAAAAAGAAAAAAGAAAAATAAATGAAAAGCAAGTATAGCTTTGGTGGCAATGTCAGAATGAGGTGACTTAGGCATTTATCTTGGACTTAGGCCTTTGAAAAATACTGAGTAGTCACTGTTAACTAGTTTAATGCCCAATATTGAAGAATTCAAAAAACATTTTAAAACGTTTCCATCCCATTGGTTGTCCTTATTTTACCAGTAATCAACAAATAAAGCACTGCCTTTCACTCCCTTTAAGGTTGAAAGGTGACCATCTGAGTTCTATTTAATGCTGCATTTGTGTTTGGTTCTGGTTCAAAAATGTTCCTTTAATCATGAAAAAGAGAATTGATTTTGGATGCCAAATATCATATGCTATTACACTCCATTTCTAAGTTATGAACATTAATTTTCCTTGTATATCAACCTTTCCTCAGCTGTTTCATTAATTTGGATTTCTTCCCACAGCTCACTAAGAAAAGAACAGGCATTAGTCATTGTTTGTAAAAAACTTTCAAGTTTTAAATACCAATTTTCTACCAATAAATTTGGAAAAGATTATTAGATGTAATGTTGCAGCACATGTTAAAGAGCAAGTGTTAAAAATGTAATATGTTACTTCAGATCTATATAACTTTCAGTTGTTTTTATTAATATTTGGAAAAAACTGGCTGGGGGCGGTGGCTCACGCCTATAATTCCAGCACTTTGAGAAATGGAAGTGAGAGGATTGCCTGAGTCCAGAGATTTGAGACTAGCCAGGGCAACTTGGTGAGACCTTGTCTCTACAATAAATCAAGAAAAATTAGCCAGGCGTGGTGGTGTGCCTGTGGTTTCAGCTACTTGGAAGGCTGAGGTGGAAGGATCGCCTGAACCCAGGAGGTCGAGGCTGTGGTGGCCGTGAGCGTGCCACTGCACTCCAGCCCGGGTGACAAAGGTGAGACTCTGACTCAAAAAAAAAGAGAGAAGAAAAACACTTTTCTGACATGTTGTGCTTTTCAAAGGGAAGGAGTAAAACTTCTGGGTATTAACACTTTGAGAAATAAAGACCATAATATGGATGCCCAGTTATCAACTTTATTAGTAGTAAACTCTGGTTTGAGAATTTGTCTTTAGATCCAAGTGGGCCAGAATTTTTTTTTTTTTTGAGTCAAAGTCTCACTCTGTTGCCCAGTCTGGAGTGCAGTGGCATGCTCACAGTCACGGTAGCCTCGACCTGCTGGGCTCAGGTGATCCTTCCACCTCAGCCTTCCAAGTAGCTGAAGTCACAGGCATGCGCTGAAGTCACAGGCATGTGTTCAGTATTCACAATTCGAATTCTGAACCTGGTTGAAAACAAACATGATCAAATTCGGAGATTTTTCAACTAGAATTTAACTTTAAAATTAATTTTATATTAAAAAAATCAACCTCCAAATATCTTCAGACCGTTTTACTGTTCAATACAAAGTACAATGCTTAGAAAACTTCAAGAAAAATAGTATAGCTTTAGTTTATAAAGAATAAGCAAATTTCACTCAAACCTATTTTTTAAAATACAAATTTCTGTTCTTTCCCAGAAAAACCTCTTCATTACAAAAAAAGTCTCTTTACCATGTAACTCTCTGGGCCATGTTACTAGTCTGTTCTTCAAGTACTTTTCTGTACCATTTTCTGATAAAATGCTGACAGAAGCAACACAAAGCTAATCTCATTTATGTTTCCTGAATCTAGGTCTTGTTTATAGTGTTATAGTGTTTGCTATTCTAAAAGATAGAAGTCCTCATTTCATGATTTTCTAGAATGCAAAGTCATATGCATTAGGTACTACGACATGAAATTTAAATGCATTTCCCAAAACAGTGTTCATTTCATAGCAAAATAAGAAAATAAATTGCTTCCTAAATATAATTAATTTCTATGGGAAAGTAAAATGAAATATAAAGATTTTAAAATTGCATTTCCATTATTCAAAAGAACAAAAGAGCAATACTATTTGAGGAGAGTATTTTATGAGTCAGACACTGTGTTCTAGGGACTTTACATAGACTTTTTTTTTTTTTGAGTCCATCTCTCCGTCACTCAGGCTGGGAGGGCAGTGGCATGCTCATGGCCACCACAGCCTCGACCCGCTGGGCTCAGGCAAACCTTCCACCTCAGCCTTCCAAGTAGCTAGAACTATAAGTGTGCACTACCAAGCCTGGCTAATTTTTTTGATTTATTGTAGAGACGAGGTCTTGCCAAGCTGCCCAGACTGGTCTTGAATCCCTGAGCTTAGGCAATCCTCTTGCCCCAGCCTCCCAAAGTGCTGGGATCACAGTCTTGAGCCATCATACCTGTCCAGGTTATTTTTATTCTCACAAAATTTCATGGGTAAGGTGGCATGATTCCTATTTGGCTGACAAAGAAGCCAAGAATTCAAGAGAATACATGGCTTACCTGAAGGTCGTTACTAAATGGTGGAACCAGAATTTGAACCCAAATTTGTCTGACTTGAAAGCCCATGCTCTATCTTTATGCGATTTTTAAAAAATGGAATGTGGGAGGGTAAACATTTTTTACATAGTTTAGATAAAACTTGAAATTCTTATCTTTATTACCTATAAGTCAAGTTTGCTATATGTTATATAGAATATTCTGACAATTTTGGTAAAAACATAGATGTTGTCTCCTATACATCATTGACATGATATTCTGTCCTCTAGACTATATGATATCAGACTAAACGGCATTGCAAAACAAAATTTTGCTCCAAGACTCTAAGCAAATCATTGGCAATGACAAAATTCTGTCATGATTTCACCAAAGACAGCAGGAGTTTCATGGTATTGTTACACTTAGACCTACTAGCCAAATGTTGCAAACTCCTAATTTCCAGCCCAGTGCTTCTAAAAATACCCTAAAATTTTCCCAGAAGAGTGGTAATACCTCTTCTCAATTCCAGGGTTTTGATAGACATTTCTGGATTCTCTGGCAGCTTCTTCTTTGTTGTTTTCCTTAATTACCTCAAAGTATGCTTGAAACTGTGCCCTTTAGGAAAATCATGATTCACTTTAACTGGGAAAACACCTACAAGTATAGCTGCTTTTGTACTTTTGAGTCTAGTGGTATCTTTATTTTAAAGGAAAGAGACAGCCTGGGCAATATAGAGACTTCTCTCTACAAAAAATTTAAAAAATTACCCAGATGTGGAGGCCTGTGTCTGTAGTCCCAGCAACTCGGGAGACTCAGAAGGATCGCCTGAGTCCAGGCGGTAGAGGCTGCGAGGCTGCAGTGAACTGTGATCGTGTGGACAGCACTCCAACGACAGAGTAAGACCCCCAACTCAAAAATAAAAAATAAAAAAACAGAGAGAGAGAGAGAGAGAGAGAGAGAGAGAGAGAGAGAGAAAGTCAAATCTGTCAAGACACCAGAACAGTCTTTTTTAACCACTGTCAATTATGCCAGAGAACCAATTGCTTTAAACAAATCGAGAAGTTCAATTGCCTGAATATTCAGCAAAAACTAACCTGTCATTGAATAGACAAAAGCAAAACAAACAAACAAAAAAATCCATTTGTTTGTTCAAGTTATAAAATTCCCATCAATTTGTTTCGGTAAAAAACAATTATGGAGAAAGCCGTTTTCAAATGATTCCGAGTGAAATGGCTCAAGTAAGTTAAAATTACCACGTTTTAGGATTCTCAGGTGAAAGCAACAGAAACTAACTTTGGCTTGCTTTAAAAATAAGACAAGGCTGGATGTGGTGGCTCACACCTATAATCCCAGCACTTTGGGAGGCTGAAGTGAGAGGATTGCCTGAGCCCATGGGTTCGAGACCAGTCTGGGCAACTTGGCCAGACCTCATCTCTACAATAAATCAGAAAATTAGCCAGTGGTGCCAGTTAGTGGGAGACTGAGGTGGAAGGATCACCTGAGCCCAGCAGGTCGAGGCTGCAGTGGCTGTGAGCGTGCTACTGCACTCCGGCCTGGGCGACAGAGTGAGACTCTGACTAAAAAAAAAAAATAAAAATAAATAAATAAATAAATAAATAAATAAATAAATAGAAGGCAGATATACAGAATAGCAGGACTAAGTTAAATTGTAATCCAAATACAATACTAGAAATCAGTATGAGAAAAGTGCAATGAAAGTCAAGAGGAAGGAGTGATTGATTCTGGGTAGAAGCAGTCTACTTTATAAAAAGAGTGATGTTTTAACTAAGTGCAATCTCTGCTTTTTAATCATTTAGATATATGGCTTATCTTCTATGCTAGATTGATGTTCTCTCAGAATTTCCTATATTGTCAGTGCCTAGTGCCCTTCTTTGCATATACTTAAGATTATTCAACATGTGTTTATTAAATACAGGTTATGTACTCCTAATCTGAAATGCTCCAAAATCTGAAACTTTTTGAGTGTCAACATGACGCTCAAAGGAAATGTCTATTGGAGTATTCAGAATTTTGAATTTTCAGATTGGAGATGATTTTTTTTTGAGTCAGGGTCTTACTCTGTCACCCAGGCTGGAGTGCAGTGGCATAATCACATCGGACTACAGCCTCGACCTCAACCTTCTAGGCTCAGTCTATCCTTCTACCTCAGCCTCCCCAGTAGCTGGGACTAGACATGTACCATCAAGCCCAGCTAGTTTTTTTTTTTACTTTTATTATTATTATTATTATTATTATTTGTAGAGACGAGGTCTCACTATGTTGCCGAGGCTGGTCTCAAACTCCTGGGCTTAAGCAGTCCTCTCGCCTCTGCCTCTCAATGTGTTGGAATTACAGGCATAAGCCACTGTGCCTGGCCTCTTACTGAATTTTTATTGACATCTTTCACCTGCATCCTTTGAACCTCAATTATTTTTTATTTCTCCTATACAGTATCCTCAACTACCTTCTCCATTAGACCTTTCTCTTCAGGATATGTCATACTCAATATCTATGATCTACAAAAAAACCCCAAAGAACAAAAAACAAAACAACCAACAAACACTTCTCTGACTCCTACATCCCTCCTCACTACATCCTATCTTTAGCTATTTTTAATAGCAACATTTCTAGAATAACAATATTCTCCACTTGCAATCTCCATTGCCAGGGAGAACTTAACCTGCCCTAAGTGAAGGTGCTATTGAAGAAAATAAACTCTTCTTGTTATTCCACCACCTCCACATGTATATGTCCCCATGACTACTCTCATCACTACCCTTGCCTGGTAGAACCTCCTTTACTTCTCTGCCAATTCAAATACCCCCCACTCTTCAAATTCACACAAGTCTTGTCTCCTCCAGGATGTCTTTTTTTTTAGTTCATGAGACCACACTGAGCTCAGTCTTCTCTAGGCTTCTAGGATACTTCCAGTTCATGTCATAGTTTTATCACTTCATTATGGCGGGGGCACTGGGTGCTTACTAGGTATGCCTTCCTGACTAGAGTGTGAGCTTCTGTCAGGGCAAGGAGTCTATCTTATGCTTCTGTACTCTCGACCCACACCTCAACCGCTCAACTTTTACTGGTACTGATGCAGGGCTGGGCACCTAGGAGGAATTCAGGAAATATTTGTAGTTTGATTCATCTTGCGTCCTTCACTCTTGACGTCAACAGTAGATGAATAAAGGGAGCTTCCCAGGGGAAGAATGTGAAAGTCTCTACTCCTTTAGCTCTGTTTATAAGCCATATTAAAAGGCAAAGTGCTACTCGGAAGGCTGAGGCGGAAGGATCGCTGGAGCCCAGCAGGTCGAGGCTGCGGTGGCCAGGAGCGGCCACTACACTCCAGTTTGGGAGACAGAGTGAGACTCCAACTCAAAAAAAAAAAAGGCAAAGTGCTGAATACAATGAATGGCTTTATGCCCAAGGTAAAGTAAGAATCGATTCCACTTTGATCCTGTCTCCTCCCCCGACCCCCCGCCCCCGTTCTGTAACATGAAGTGTATGTACTTTAGGAAAGAAATACACTATTAATCATGTTTAATACATTTAACAAACCAAGGGCCGCTCTGATCTGCCTCAAGGAGGTCTAGAAAAGTGGATGTGGGCCGAGTGTGGTGGCTCAAGCCTGTCATCTCAGCACTTTTGAAGGCCGAGGCAAGAGGATTGTCTGAGCTCAGGAGTTCGAGATCAGCCTGGACAACTTGGCGAGACCTCGTCTCTACAATAAATAAAAAAAATTAGCCAAGTGTGGTGGTGCATGCTTGTGGTTTCAGTTACTTGGAAGGCTGAGGAGGAAGGATCGCCTGAGTCCAGTAGGTCGAGGCTGCGGTGGCCGTGAGCATGCCACTGTACTCCAGCCTGGATGATAGAGTGAGACCCCGACTCAAAAAAAATTAAAAATTAAAAAAAGTTAATAAACACACACACACACACACACACACACACACACACACACACACACACACAAATGGATGTGATTTGCATTCGCATCTATTGTGAGGGCTTTGAGACTTTGCTGATGTACTTCCCGAGAACGATTTCCCTACCACCTTTCTGTCTTTTTGATAAGAAGCCTTTGCAGGCAGGAGCGGTGGCTCAATCCTGTAATCTTAGCACTTTGGGAGGCCTAGGCGAGAGGATTGCCTGAGCTCAGGGGTTCAAGACCAGCCTGGGCAATTTGGCGAGACCTCATCACTACAATAAATTAAAAAAATAAGCCAGGCATGGTAACTCATGCTTGTAGTTCCAGCTACTTGGAAGGCTGAGGAGGAAGGATCGCCTGAGCCCAGTAGATTGATACTGCGGTGGTCATGAGAGTCCCACTGCACTCCAACCTGAGCAACAAAGTAGACTCCGATTCAAAAAAAAAAAAAAAAAAAGAAGAAAAAGCCTTTGCACCTGGGCAGTGTTTTTTGTTTTTCTACACATTCACTACTGGTATAGTACCTTAGTCCAGATTTCTATCATCCAACACCTATGGTATTGTAACACCCTCCTAACTGGTTCCCCTGGGTCAATCTTTTACTCCTTAGATCCATTCTCCACACTGCAACCTGAAAGATCTATCTGAAACACAAAACTGATTATGCCACACACCTGTTTAAAACACCTTAATGGCTTGCTATGTCCTTAGCTTTGTGTCTAAGGCATGTCTCATCCCTTTACCATGCCTTGAAAAGACTTCATAATTTGCCTCCTGCTCAGCTCTTTAGTTTCATCTCCTCTCATTCTCTAAGCCCCAGCTGCCCTAAAATACTTGCAGATCCACTAGTGTACTGTATGTATTTTTTTTCCTCAGTCACAGTGACTTTGCACATTTTGTTCCTTCTGCCTGGATTGTTTTCCTACCTTCTTCAGGCCCTCAGTCTGCAAATTTTTCCATATCCTATATGACTTAACTAAAACCTTACCTTCTCGGTGAATCCTTCCCTGAAGTAGTGTCCATTACTTTGTGTTTACTTTTTTCATGTACCTGCATTATAGCACTTTCCAGATTAAAAAAATATGTTTATATACCTGTTTCTGCAACCTGTATGTACTTTTTTGTTTTGTTTTGTTTTGTCTGAATCCACGTCTCACTCTGTCACCCAGGCTGGAGTGCAGTGGCACACTTACGGCCACCGCAGCCTCTACCTGCTGAGCTGAGGTGATCCTTCCACCTCAGCCTTCCATGTAGCTGGAACTACAGGCACGAGCCACCATGCCCAGTTAATTTTTTAAAAAATTTATTGCAGAGACACGGTCTCATCAAGTTGCCCAGGCTGGTCTTGAACCCATGGGCTCAGGCAATCCTTTTGCCTCTGCCTCTCAAAGTGCTGAGATTACAGGCAGGAGCCATTGTGCCCAACTTTGCATGTACATTTTTTTGAATGCAGGAATGACGGTCAGGTTTGTTCCCACAGCGCTGCACACAAAGTAGATGATCAGGAATGCAATTTAAGTGAATAAATTACTATATTTCCTCACTCAAAGGGTTAATAAGAACTAGACTGACGTTGGAGTTACAGTCAATAACCAGTTGTTCAACTATCCTCAGGCTTCCGGGTTGGGTTAGGTGTGATCATTTCTTGAGAAAGAATACATTTAAATGTCCTGTTGAGTTTCCTTTTTAATTCAAAATTCTATAAATAAACAGAAGATTGTAATAATATTTTCAGCAATGCAGAAACCCAGAAACCTTCTTTTCTTCGTTCTATACCTCCTGACTCTTTTCTAAATATAATTATATCCTCTAGGCCTTCTCCTATGCTAATAACTTATAAAAGGAGATGCCTGGATGATTGCTGGTCCCCATCCATATTGAAGCTGAACAAGTACCACTTTCCCTCATCACATATATAAATACACATGAATGTATTCCTATTATCATATTTAATACTTACAAATACTGTATATGATAACTGCTATTATTATCTTTATTTTCACAGCTCAGGAAAGTTAAGAAATTTGTTCAAAGCTGCACAACTTGGAAGTGCTGGAGACTGGACTTGAACTCAAGTCTATCTGATTCTGGAGCCTATGCTAAAAAATTTTTTTTCACAGCTTTTCTGAGGTAAAACTGACAAATAGAGCTATGTTTTCACCGTTACACCACACTCCCTCATCTATTTTAAAAGATAGGGTTGAACTAGATCATTCTTGAGAACCCTATCCAAAGTTTTTGCCCCCCCCACCATTCTCTCCCCTCAAGGCCTCCACTGGGGATTGGGGCCAAGTGGGAGGCTGTTGTTCTGCAGATCTACAAGCTGAAAACAAAGATAAATGAGGTCCCAAACATCCTCCTGTGCATTTCTTTTTCTACAATGATTTTTCCTTGGGATACATAATAGGGACACCTACAATGGCATATTCAACAGTGATCTTCAGAACTCATGGTTGCCGCTACTCATGTACCTTCCTCTTAGGTAACTTAATATATTTATTATTATTATTATTTTATTATAAGGATGTGGGGTACAATTCAGGGTTAGGTATACAAACGTCGATTAGGCAGGTACCCTTGTTGATGAGGTGTGCCCCTCCCTCCCCTAGCAGTTTCCCTCAACTGCCAATCCCACCCCCCTCCCCTGACAGTTTCCCATTACTGTCAAATGCTTTCTTACAGTATTATAATTGGTAACTTAATATTTTAAAGCTAAATTCTATACACAGCTGAGTGATGAGATAGACAAATATACAACTCTTGGGAAGCATTTGTTCCCAAAATGTTAAAGGTCTGAAAATGTGAACGATTTCAGTTAAAAAAGTGGGGGGGGGGGGTGCAACCTTACACTGAGCCAAGGAGAACCATGACCAAAATGAAGGGAATTGAAAAGGGAATGAAACCATGTTTTTTTTCTTATTGTGTCATTCCTCAAAATACTCAATAAATTGTTGTTGTGTGAGTATTGTGAATTAAAACAAAGAACACTGGACTTGGACCTGGGCTTCATTCTTGTATCCATACCGTCCTAACAATGCAACCTTGAGCTGGATATTAAACCACTCTCAGTTTCCATTTTCTCTTTCTTTTTTTTTTTTTTGAGTT
>NW_007246018.1:114174-126688 GCF_000164805.1 Carlito syrichta
CAGGCAGGTCTCGAACCCATGGGCTCAGGCAATCTACTCGCCTCAGCCTCCCAAAGGCGCGGGATTACAGGCTGAGTCACCGAGCCCAGCCATTTTCTCATTGTTAAACCAGAGATAAAAACAAGATCTACCTCAAAGCATTTTTCCAAAAATTAGATAAATGAAATCATATTTTAACAATACGTTGTATGCTTCTATTCACATCAGATATTATTTTAACTCACCTTGGTCCACTGCAAAGCCACCAATCTGGTTAATTCTTCTTAAATACTGATCATTCTCTCTCTAACCACAACCAGACTTCCCAATACAACCCCCTATTTTACTTCGGGCTCACTAAAAAAGCAGCACTATGACTATTCTAAGAAAACAGCCCCTCCAGCCAATGTAAGCAGATAACATTAACAGTGAACTGTGGCAGTAGTCCTAATTATGACAGAGACTATCTGGATGC
Organism: Carlito syrichta; assembly: GCF_000164805.1. NCBI lineage: Eukaryota > Metazoa > Chordata > Mammalia > Primates > Tarsiidae > Carlito > Carlito syrichta. The sequence continues at coordinate 114,629 of NW_007246018.1, forward strand.
CAGGAGACCTACATCTAAGCCTCCCTGCTGTTTATTTCTAGACAGGTGGAATGAGACCAGACAGAGCAGTTGGACCCAGCTGCTCTAGTGGGAAAGGGGAAAAAATATCTGTTTTGGGACAGTCAGACCACACAGGGGCTTGAAACTTAAGATTCAAATAAAAGCATTTTTGTTGTTGCTTGCTTTGAACCTAAGAATGGCTGAGAAGTGGTATAGTGGTACCACTTTGACAAAGTATAGCTTTGACAATGGTACATTTAGTACAAAAGAATAGGCTACCATATTTCCTATGGTCACAACTGCCCAAAGTTGGTTAGCTTGTTGCTGACTGCAGATTTCACACTGAGAAGAGTCATAGCAGAATGAAAATTGAGAAAATGTCTGAGTAAATTAATCTTTCTTTTTTAGTCAAGGTCTCACTCTGTTGCCTAGGCTGGAGTGCAGTGATCACAGCTCACTGCAGGTTTGACCTCCTGGGCTCAGGTATTCCTTCCGCCTGTCGAGTAGCTGGGACATACCACCATGCTAGGCCAATTTTTTTTTTTTTTTAATTTTTCAGAGATGAAGTCTTGTTATGTTTTCCAGGCTGGTCTCCAACTCCTGGGCTTAAGAGATCCTCCCGCCTTGGCCTTCCAAAGTGCTGGGATTACAAATGTGAGCCACCATGCTTAGCACACGAATAAATTAGAATGCTAAATGTCTCTTTAGAGATTGAATTGAAGGGCAGGGCGGAACAGCATAACTAAAGTTCAACATCTAGAGTCCACTACTGTGGCAAAACCAAAACAAACTAAACAATGTCCTTGTGGTTTCATGACTGGTCTAAGCCTCCACTTTGTATAAGGTACTTCTTAGTGGTGAACAAAATAAAAATTTTAAAATAGCGGCAGGTCTGAGGAAAGTAAGTAAATGTGCTAACCCTGTGTGGAAAAATTTCTTGGATCAAAGTTGTTACATAAAGCTTAAAAAACAAACGGTATGCTTACTTACTAATATATTTGAAGATTTTTTTTTACTCCTGCAGATATAAAAAAATGAAAAAAACACAGGGCTATACTAGCATATGGAGGTGATTTGTTCAGATGCATGACTGGGCTATCTATAAATTCTGAACCCTCTGTACTTTATTTCAAAATATGCTCTCCTTTATTTAAAGACAAAAATAAAATCAGATTTGCTCTGAAGGATATGACACTGAGGGTGGAGAAACACATCACTGGCAGCAGTTTGGACGTTGGATTATACCAAGTCCAAATGACTTTAAACTCATGAACTCTCATATTAAAATCCAACATAAATCGTTTAGTTTTCAAGTTCCCTTAAGCTAGGAAAATTAAGACTTCCTGTTCTTCGGGGAGAAAAGGGGTTTAAAAACTTGAGAGGTTAGAAAATGTCTTGAAGCTCTTCATAATTGAGCATAAATGAATCCAAACCATATGGATTGCATTTCCTTTTTCACTTTGAACACTGAGGGGAAAAACGTGTTTGGCAAAATGATTCTTTTTTTTTTTTAATCCAAATATGTTACTTTCACCCCTGAGTCTCCTTTCCAAGCCATACCATGTCTGGAATGTTCCCAGGGCTCTTCAGACTTCAAGTGTGCAGCTCCTGAGAGGCCTACCTTCTTCAAGAAGCCATCCCAGGGCAGCTAAGAGACTTTCCAAGTGCCTTTTGAACCTCACTGGGTAACATGTAACTTTCACGACTCCTCTTCTGCTTATGTACGCTGTAGTTGTGTTTGCTAAAAGCTTACTATGTTCATTTATAATAGCTCGTGTCCTTTATTATACATTTAACAACCATTTATTTAGCATCTAATAAGTCCAATGTTTTATGAGATAAATGCCTAGGCTAGCACATTCTTACATTATGCTCAATGATACAACCTCATATGGGAAACTAGAGGTAGCCCGGGCTATTTAATCCTCAAGCAAGAAACAGCCAAGGGAATTAGAATAGTCCTAACCAGAGGACTATTGGTATTTCTTTTTCTTCTTTTTCCTTTTTTTTAAGTTCGGGTCTCACTCTGGCCCAGGCTGGAGTGCAGTGGCATGATTGTGGTTCACCACAGCATCAACCTCCTGGGTTCAGGTGATTCTTCTACCTTAGCTTTCCGAGTAGCTGCACACCATCATGCCTGGCTAATTTTTGATTTTTTTTTTTGTAGAAACGGGAGAGACAAGGTCTTCCTATGTTGCCCAGGATGGTTTCAAACTCCTGTCTTCAAGAAATCCTCCCACCTCAACCTCCCAAAGTGTTGGGGTTACAGGCATGAGCCATCACACCCAGACTCCTCAATGGTATTTCAAAGGCTCCAATAAGTCTCCTCCAAAAGTGTCAGGTTCATTTGTTTAAATTAATAAGGATATTTAAAAAGATGAATGGCTCCTAAAATACACTATAGTAAATATTTAAATCCTACAATTTGCTTTTTTTCCCATTAACTCACTGAGTTTTACACATAAAGGGGAAACACCCTTCAACAGAAGTAGCAAGAGAATGAGAACAATTTGGGGGTATATATACACCAGATTTTTAGTTTAAGATATATTATAGCAACTGGGCGTGGTGACTCATGCCTGTAATTCCAGCAATTTGGGAGATCAAGGCGAGAGGATTGTGTGAGCCCAGGAGTTCAAGACCAGCCCGCAAAACTTGGCAAGATCTCATCTCCACAATAAATACAAAAATTAGCCGGGTGTGGTGGTGTGCATCTATAGTCCGGGCTACTTGGGAGACTGAGGCAGAAGGATCGCCTGAGCCCAGCAGGTCAAGGTTGTGGTAGCTGTGTGTGTGTGCACTGCATTTCAGTCTGGGTAACAGAATGAGACTCTGACTCAAGAAAAAAGAAAAGATGTATTATAGCAATTTGGCATTTGGGTGAGTTGGGGTTAGAAGTCGGGGGCAGGGAGAGAAAGAAACAGAGAATGAGAGAGAGAGGGAATGAGAGGGGAAGAGAGAGAGAGAGCAAGAGCGAGAGAGAGAAACCCAGGTAGAAAGGAGTAGAAGGATACTTACTTTAGTTAGAATCTGACTTATTTTTTAGGACTTCAAGAGAAAATCCAATGAAAATAACTCAAGTTATGAAGAGAATTGCCTACCATATGTATAATAATTATTTTAATATTTGTCTTATTTCTCCAGTGAAACGCTAGGTAATTTAAAGATTAGGTGCTATCTTACACTTATTATCTGCCATCCATGCAGTTCCCACTCTACACTCATTTCGACACCCAACCAAGCCTTAGCCTGGAGGGAACATTCAATTCTAGATTGTCTGATTATAAGGGCTATTAAAAGTTTTACTGAACATTCACAATATCCTCAGCACTGTGTTAGGCATTGAGGAAGATATGCAACATGAAGAGAGAAGGAAATGATTGTGACTGTTGTGTTTGGAAAGGCAAAACTCCGAATGTGGAAATAACTAAAGTCCTGTATGTCCAACACACAGGATAAGCCAAGCGAATGCAGGATTTACGTGCAGACTCTGGAGCCCTATAAAATGGAAACATCTGATGGAGTCTGAAGGAGGGTTTTAAGTAAATGGAAGGGAGAATTACTTTGTATGATGGAATTAACTTAGGAAACTTGTTGCCTTAAAATGATAAAGGCTGAAAATATGTGTACATAGCTTATCTTACCTGCTCCATTTCATTTTTTTTTGAGTCAGGGTTTCACTCTGTTGCTCAGGCTGTAGTGCAGTGGCACAATCACAGCTCACCACAGCCTCCAACTCCTGGGCTCAAGTGATCCTCCTGCGTCAACCTCCTGTGTAGTTGGGAATATAGACATGCGCCACCACACTCGGCTTTTTATTTTATTTTATTTTTTGTAGAGATGAGGTTTCAATATGTTCCAGGCTAGTCTCAAACTCCTGGGCTCACTTCTGAGTTCCAGGGTGTTCCTAAGCAGGATGAGTAAATGACCATGTTGGCTGTATCTCAGTCTGTGGACTTAAGTTATTATAACTTGTGGAACAGGAATTACTGAGACTATTGAGACAGAATGCAAGTCCTGTCTTTAAAACTTCCGTATCTAGATGTTTGTTCAGGTACAACCATCATTCTTCAAGAGGAAGACGTGAAGAAGATGGGTCAAGGAGAATATGTTACGCAAGCGGGTCAGAATGATGAGGGATTCATTGGCATATCTTTTGAGGGACAGATGAAGAAATGTGGGATGATTCGTTTGAGAGAAAGGCCTACAGGCATGTGATATTTGATAGATTGTCACATGGAAGTAGTATTAGACTTACTCTATGCAGTTGTCAGGGAGAAGCATAGGAACAATGAGAAGATGTTAGAAGATACATTCTGGATCAATAGAAGAAAACTTCATAAACATAGGGACAGGATTCCAGGTGGGAGGACTGTTTGAGCCCAGGAGTTCAAGACCTGCCTGGGCAACATAGTGAGAATTGATCTTTAAAAAAAAGTAAATTAGCTGAGTATGGTGGTGCGTGCCTGTAGTCCCAGCTAATCGGGAGGTTGAGATAGAAGTTTAGCCTGAACCTAGGAGGTTGAGGCTGCAGTGAGCCATGATTGTTCCACTCCAACCTAGGTGACAGCGAGACTCTGACTCAAAAATAAAAAAAAAAAACACAACCAACCAAACAAAAACTTTATAAATATAAGGTGATTTCATAACATTGATTTGTGCATTGGACACTGTTGGAAATCTAGCAAAGCCTATGAAACTTTATCAGATTTAAAAAAATTTTTTGAGTCCAGGTCTCTATCTGTTGCCCAAGCTGGAGTGCAGTGGAATAATCATGGCTCACCTCAGCCTCTATCTCCTGGGCTCAGGTGATCCTTTGGCTTCAGCCTCCCAAGTATCGGGGACTACAGGTACGCTCCACCATGCCCAGCTACTTTTTTTGACCTTTTCTGTAGAGACAAAGTCTTACTATGTTGCCCAGGCTACTCAAGCAATCCTCTTGCCTATGCCTCCCGAAGTGCTGGAATTACAGATGTGAGCCATCATGCATTGTCAGAATGTTTTAAAATGCATACCATATGAAAGAAACCATCAAGAGAGCAGGGAGACAACCCACAGAATGGGAAAAAATATTTGCCAACTGTATATGTGACCTAACTTCTAGGATCTACAAGGAATTCAAACGCGCCAAATGGAAAAAAACAAACAGCCTCTTTAAAAAGTGGGCAAAAGACATGAATAGACACTTCTCAGAAGAAGGTATATGGGCAGCCAACAGACACATGAAAAAGTGCCCAGTCTCACTCATCATCAGAGAAATGCAAATCAAAACCACATTGAGATACCACCTAACCTCTGTAAGAATGGCCATCATGAATAAAACAAACAACAACAGATGCTGGCGAGGATGTGGAGAAAAAGGAATGCTTCTACACTGGTGGGAATGCAAACTACTGCAACCTTTTTGGAAGACAGTGTGGCGATTTCTGAAAGAACTAGAAATTGACCTTCCATATGACCCAGCAATTTCCCTACTGGGAATATACCCAGAGGAACTCAAATTATTCTACAAAAAAGATACCTGCACATGTATGTTTGTTGTAGCTCTATTCACACACACACACACACACACACACACACACAACACGGAACCAACTGTGTTGCCCATCGAAGCTGGACTGGATAAAAACAATGTGATACATATACACAATGGAATATTATGCAGCCATAAAGAAAGACAAATTTATGGACTTCGCAGCAACTTGAATGGATTTGGAATCAATCATATTCAGTGATATATCACAAAAACAAAGAACAGAGTTCCATATGTTCTCACTCATAAGCGGACCTTGAACAATTATAATGCTATAAGATAGTGATTGGCAGTAGTGAGAAACTGTCACGGGAGGGGGGTGGGATTGGCAGTTGAGAGAAACTGCTAGGGAAGGGAGGAGCATACCTCATCAACAAGGGTACTTGCATGATCAATGTTTATATACCTAACCCTGAACTGTATCCCACATCTTTATAATAAAAGTTTTTACAAAAATCATAAGATTACACAGAAAATAAATTAAAATGAAATATAATTTTTGAAATCTTAAAAATGTGAAGATATCTACAACAATTTTCAAGAAGGATGAAATATTTATTTTTAGGTATTAGTACTACAACTAGTGTTTGTCGCCTACATTCATAATAGAAGAAATGGTGAACTTCAGTTAGAGATTGTGGAAAATAAAGTTCATGGTACTTTTAAAAGATCTGTGGATTCTATAGTCAGATCTTCTGAGATAGAGGTATCCAATAGTTGAATGAATTATCATGAAAAGTTGTGGTTGTTCTATCACAGGAATAGCATTTAAGGAAAGAATAGGATTCCTGCTTTGGTTACACACTGGGTGAGAGCAACTCTCTAGGGTGCTAATTCCTTTTTTTCTTTATTTTAAAGATGTGGGGTACAATTCAGGGTTATGTATACAAAAGTTAATTATGCAGGCCCCCTTGTTGATGAGGTGTGCCCCTCCCTCCCCTGGCAGTTTCTCTCAACGACCAATCCCACCCCAACTCCTCTGGCAGTTTCTCATTATTGCCAATCCCTTTCTTATAGTATAATGATAATTGTTCAAGGTCTACTTATGAGTGAGAACATATGGTACTTAGGGTGCTAGTTCTAATACTCTGTTCTTAAAAGTCTTTAAGGGTTTTTATTATCTACAGCAGATTTTCACTTTTTTAAGTAGTGAAAGTCTTTCTTCCAAATAAAATCTTACATGATCCTTCAACATATCAAACAGAAAGGCTGGGCACATTGGCTCAAACCTGTAATTCCAGCACTTTGGGAGGTTGAAGCAAAAGGATTGCCTGAGTCCAGGGGTTCGAGACCAGCCTAGGCAACTTGGCAAGACCTCATCTCTTCAATAAGTCAAAAAATCAGTCTGGTGAGATGGTGTGCGCCTGTGGTTCCTGCTACTTGGAAGGCTGAGGCAGAAGGATCAACTGAGCCCAGTAGTTTCCGATGTAAAAAACAGAAAACAACAACAACAATAACAACAAAAAACAGAAAAGTGAGATCGGTTTAGTTGAAGTGAAAATGGAAGGCCCACATTCCTGCCTGCTCAGTCTCCCCACTCATCAGCCCTTCCCATCTCGACCTGCACCAATTCTCTGCTTTGAATGTGAGATCTTTTCTGAAAAACCCTAGGACTCTGTGAAATACAGCCACAGAATCAAATACAAGTTCCTTAGACTAGCCCTCAAAGCTTCATAAAAATCTTACCTCTCAGTTGCTGCTCAAGAGAATTCTCATTGTTTCTAAACAACTTACAAACATCCCTGACACCACACCTTTGTTCACACTGCACCCCAGTCTGGAATGCCCTACACGCCCGCCCTCCTCCTCTTTCCCATTTCCCTAAACTATAGTCTCTTTCAAATTAAGATTAGGTTCCACTTCCTCCAAAAAGTATTCCCTGATCAGTCACCTTTGGTGATTGTTCCTGCACTCTGATCCATTTTCATACTTCTCTATTTTAGACACAATATAAGTGATGTTGCTTCAGCTTGTTTTTATGTTTATTCTGTGTGATGTTCTGATCTAGATATTGGTTTTCATCCACAGGTTCCTGGCTCATAACTCTTACAGCCCCTTTTACAGTCTTTTGTCATAATGTTGGGTGTGTTAGGCCTCTGAGGCAGGCCTCAGAATCTCTCTGATCTTCTGACTTCCTTTCACTTGCCTCAAGGCAGGACTCTAATCGTCCCCTTTAACTGTGGGTCTTAAGATTCTTCCCAGAGAGGGTCCCACCCTATACACGGAGGGAAGGAATGCTGACATCATGAAGCTTCCATAAAAATCCAAGAAAACTAGATTCAGAGAGCTGGATAGCTGAACACGTGGAAGTTCCTGGAGGGTGGCGCACTCAGAAAGGACAGGAAAACTCCACGTGCCTTCCCCTAGATACCTCCCTCTACGCATCTCTTCATCTGTATCCTTTGCAATATCCTTTACAATAACCGGTAAATGTAAGTAAGTACTTTTCTGAATTCTGTGATCCACTCACGCAAATTAATTGATCTAAAAGAGGGGGGGTTATGGGAACCTTCACTCGAAGCTGGTTCCAATTTCTGGAGGCCTGGACTTGTGACTGCTATCTGGAAGTTGCGGGGGTGGGGGGCAGTTTGGGAACTGAGCCCTCGCGTCCTGTGGGATCTGACATTATATCTCGGTAGTGTTGGAATTGAATTGGAGGACACCCGAGTTGGTGTCAGGTGCTTGGTGTTTGGGAGGAAAAAACCCCAAACATTTGGCCACTGAAGTCGTGTGTGTGTGTGTGTGTGTGTGTGTGTGTGTGTGTGTGTCAGAATCTCACTCTGCCTGTTGCCCAGGCTGGAGTGTGTAGTGACATGCTCACAGTCACATTTGGCCACTGAAGTCTTGTGTGTGTGTGTGTGTGTGTATGTGTGTGAATCTCACTCTGCCTGTTGCCCAGGCTGGAGTGTGTAGTGGCATGCTCACAGCCACCGCAGCCTTGATCTACTGAGCTCAGGCCATCCTTCCACCTCAACCTTCCAAGTAGCTGGAACTACAGGCGTGTCACCATGCCCGTCTAATGTTTTGGTGTGAGAGCAGAGTAAAAACCCTGTCTGAGAGTGTTGTCCTAAAACATTCTGTCTCCTTATCAAGAGAGCAGGCAACCAGAGCTCCTAGACTAATCTGTATCTCCGAGGCTCGGTAAAGTGTCTTACATACAAAACATGCTGAATCAGTTCTCTATAAAATTCATTTTTAATAATTGTTTCATTTCCCTAAAGAAATTATAAACTTTTTGTAGACAAGGACTGACATTTAATCTGCCATAATTTCTCTAGCACCTAGCATGATCCAGAGTCCCCAGGAGACTTGAACTGAATATGGTAGAATTTAGACAAGAAAGATATTAGATAAGAGCAATTTAAGAAGGATGAAAAATATGATTTTTTTAAAAGTCGGAGTCTCACTCTGTCGCCCAGGCTGGAGTGCAGTGGCATGCTCACGGCCGCCACAGCCTCGACTTGCTGGGCTCAGGTGATTCTTCCGCCTCAGTCTTCCAAGCAGCTGGAACCACAGGCACATGTCACCATGCCCGGCTAATTTTTCTTGATTTATTGTAGAGACTAGGTCTCACCAGCTTGCCCAGGATGGTCTTGAACCCCTGGGTTCAGGCAATCCTCTTGCCTCGGCCTCCCAAAGTGCTAGGATTATAGACTTAAGCCACTGCACCCAGCAAAAAACATTATTTGATGTAGAAAGAGGTGTATCTGGTTTTTGGGAAGACATGCTAGGAATGATGTGTGGACAGGTACCCTTAAGAGTAAAGGAACAAGATGAGGCATGATTAGCTAAGGCAGAGAATAAGATGTCGGAAAAGAGATCATGTGAGTCACAATGAGAGTGATCAACAGGGATTAATATGGAAACTTGACCTGAGATAAAAAAGCAGGATAGGCCCCTTTTCCTGACCCCTATTCACCAAAGCTCAGAATTTTGCAGTTTAACCACACACAAAGGACTTTTGGATCTAAATTTTGGGTTAGGACTCTGGATCAGCCAGGTGCGGTGGCTCAAGCCTGTAATCCCAGCACTTTGGGAGGCTGAGGCAAGAGGATCGCCTGAGCCCACAGGTTTGAGACCAGCCTGGGCAACTTGGCGAGACCTCATCTCTACAAAAATAAAATAAATTTAGCCAGGTGTGGTAGCATGCCCCTGAAGTTCCAGCTTCTTGGAAGGCTGAGGTGGAAGAATCACCTGAACCCTGTCGGTTGAGGCTGCAGTGGCCATGAGAGTGCCATTGTACTCCAGCCTGGGTGACAAAGTGAGGCTCCGACTCAAAAAAAAAAAACAACAATAAAAGACTCTGGGTCTTTGACTCAGTCCTTAAAGACTTTTTGAGATTTTTGAACTATCATTAAAAAAGACACATGGTCAGAGGCGTTGTCTCTGAGCCACTGGCATCCTAATGTCTATTTTGTACCCCATGTTCAGAAATCCAATTTAATGATAATAAGAATTATTTGTCGGCTATTGCTTTGTTAAACTCTGGTGTGTCCATGGCTCTTTGAGCTATGGCCGCCATGTTTCTTGGCTTTGAACCTTTCCTCTACCTTGGGCAGGTGAATCTTCTCTCTCTAATTTGCTTTCTAAATAAACTTTGCTTGAAAACTTAAAAAAAGAGAATTATTTGTTGAAGACAATATTGTAAGGTGCTGTGATTGATTTAGATGAAGGAATCTGCTCTTTCAGGAAGAGATGGACAGATTAGGATAAATATGATAAAGTGTTTTCAGGGAGTCAAGAAGGGTGAGAACTTATTATAAATAACAGTAGCTCATGATGCCAAGTGCTTACCTTGTGACAGGCACTGTTTCATGTATTTTGCAAGTGTTACCTCATTTAATAGGCATAGCAACCATCTGAGCTAAGTATTATTTTTCTCAAATTAGAGCTGACAAAACTGAGGTTCAGAGACATTAATTGACTTATTTTAGGTTAAATAGCCTGTGTGAATGGCAGAGTGGAAGAGTCAGTATTTGAACCCATCAACCCAGTTCCAGCTGATGCTGTATCCTAAACCATCAAACCTCATTTCTAGTCACTTAGGAAGCAAGAAAACAAAAGAAGTCATTCAGTGAAACTGTTAATTGTGAAGGGGCCACGGAGTTTAAGTATAATAGAAAGCCCAAATTCTCAAAATCTCACTTGAACCAGATGTTTTAGTCTCTTTCTCCATCATATTTCAAAACCTCTCTCAAGACTTCTGGAGATACTATAAAGAAATAGCTAATAAGTGGCCAACAGAATTTTGAGATCTTTCTTTTCATTTCATGCAGGTGTTGGGAACAAGGAACTAACCAGCCAGTGTAGCAGATATCTGGAAAGGAAGAGGGTCATTTACAAGACAGGATAAAAAGCAGCTGAAATAATTAGAGGGTGAGTGGTTATTTGTTTAGGCTGGGGGATGCTCCAACTAGGAGGTCTGTGATTTACACCCGGTCAGAGCAGAAGCCAATGGTCAAGAAAGGAAAGGATTCTGCATTTTCTGTTTCTGAACATAATGTCCTAAGAGTAGGCCTGTCCTCTCACTGGGCCAAAAATACCAGTGGGATTCACTTCAAACTCTGAGTTAGTAAATGCATCCTAATTTACCTCAAAAAAGATATGCAGGTATTGATGAGAAGCTCTTGCACTTCAGAAACCTATTTTAAAAGTTTATACAAATGTAATTGGCCCCAGGGCTGTTTTTTGTTTGTTTATTTGTTTGTTTTTATTTTTAGCCGGGTCTCACTGCCACCCAGACTGGAGTGCAGTGGCATGATCTCCGCTCACCGCAGCCTTGATCTCCTAGGCTCAGGGTGATCCTTCTGTCTCAGCCTCGCCAGTAACTGGGAATACAGGTTATGCGCCACCATACCCAGCTGATTTTTTTATTTTCTGTAGAGACAAGTTCTTGCTGTGTTGCCCAGGATGATCTAAAATTCCTGGGTTCAAACTATTCTCCCAGCTTGGCATTCCAAAGTTCTGGGATTACTGGTGTGAGCCACTATGCTCGGCATGACCAGTTTTTTGAGCACACATTTGGTGAGATGGCTCCAGTCTGATATCAAGGCGTTTCATAGAAAGTCTCTTCATCAATGCAAACCACTTTCTTCTGATATTTTTCTACCTGTTCACATCCTCAGATTATCTTTTTTTTTTTTGAGTCAGAGTCTCACTTTGTCGCCCAGGCTGGAGGGCAGTGGCACACTCACGGCCCTCAAACTGCTGGGTTCAGGTGATCCTTCTGCCTTAGCCTTCCAAGTAGCTGGAACTATAGGTGTGCGCCACCATGCCCGGCTAATATTTCTTGATTTATTGTAGAGATGAGGTCTTGCCATGTTGCCTAGACTGGTCTTGAACCTGTGGGCTCAGGCAATCCTCTCACCTTGGCCTTCCAAAGTGTTGGGATTATAGGCATGAACCACCATGTCCGGCCAGATTATCTTCTTAATAGAAATGCACAGCCGGGCTCGGTGGCTCAGCCTGTAATCCCGCCCCTTTGGGAGGCTGAGGTGAGTGGATAGCCTGAGCCCGCGGGTTCGAGA
>NW_007246018.1:127104-129512 GCF_000164805.1 Carlito syrichta
GGGCTCAGGGCAATCCACTCACCTCAGCCTCCCAAAGGCGCGGGATTACAGGCTGAGCCACCGAGCCTGGCTCCCTTCTGCATCCTTAATAATCATTTGCTGCTTTTCTGAATGACACACATTCACCCCACCTGTCAATTACCTTGAAGGCATACTACTTCCTTTTTGGCAAGGTAAAAGCTGACGTTTGTTTACAAATAAAGCCATCACTTTTCAGCCTGAAAATGAGCTCATTCTGCTCCAGGGAGGAGAAAAGAAAGTACATATTTGTCAACTTTGGAATGTCCTTCCTTCCTTCTATCCTTGCTTGCTTTCATCTCACTCTGTTGCCCAGGCTGGAGTGCAGTGGTACACTCACGGCCACCGCAGCCTCGACTTGCTGGGCTCAGGTGATCCTTCCAGCTCAGCCTCCCACTAGCTGGCACCACAGGCATGTACCACCATGCCCGGCTAATTTTTTGATTTATTGTAGAGATGAGGTCTCAACCATGTTGCTCAGGCGGTTCTTGAACTCCTGAAACTCAGGCAATCCTCTCTCCTCTGCCTCCCAAAATGCTGGGATTACAGGCGTGAGCCATCACGCTCAGCCTTATTTTATTTCTAATTTATTTTTCCTTAAAGGCTGAAAATGTTGAACATCTTTTCATGTGCTTGTTGGTCATCCATATATCTTCTTTTTTTGTGAATAAATTTTTTTTGAGTTGGAGTCTCACTCTGTTGCCTAGGCTGGAGTGCAGTGGCACACTCATGGCCACCGCAGCCTCAGCCTGCCGGGCTCAGGTTTTTCTTCCACCTCAGCCTTCCAGTAGCTGGAACTTCAGGTGCATGCCACCACACCTGGTTAAGTTTTTGATTTATTGTAGAGGCAAGTTCTCGTCAAGTTGCCCTGGCTGATCTTGAACCCCTGGGCTCGGGCAATCCTCTGGTCTCTGCCTCCCAAACTGCTGGGATTACAGGTACGAGCCACCGTGCCCAACCGAAAATATTTTTTTGATTAAATTAAGTGTTCAAGAGTCTTTTGTACCTTCTCCCCTTTTATTAGGTTGTTTGTATTCTTTTTTTTTGTTTGTTTTGAGTTGGATTCTCACTCTGCTACCCAGGCTGGAGTGCAGTGGCACATTCATGACCACTGCAGCCTCAACCTGTTGGGCTCAGGTGCTCCTTCCGCCTCAGCCTTCCAAGTAGCTGGAACTACAGGTGCACGCTACCACACCCAGCTTATTTGTAAAAGTTCTTTACATATTCTGGATGCCAGTACTTAGATGTATGCATTGTGAATATTTTCTTTCAGTCTAGGACTTAAATTTTTATTTTCTTTTTGGTGTGTTTTGAAGATCTGAATTTTTAAAATTTCTATTAAGTCTAATTACAAATTTTCTATTTTGATGAGTGTGATTTTGTCCAAAGAAATTGAAGTCACAAAGATTTTCCTTTATATATTCTTCTAGAAATTTTATAGTTTTGCTTTTTATGTCTAGTGTAGGTATATAAACCATTTTAAGTTAATTTGTATGTATAATGTGAGATAAAGATTTACTTATTTTTGTTATTTGGATATATAGTTAATTCAGTTCTATTTGTTGAAACGATATATATAATTTCCACACTGAATTCCTTTGATACAGTTGTTGAGACTCAATTGAAAAACGTGGATAAGACTTTTTTTTGTATTCTAGTCTATTTCATTGATTTTACTTGAAGATCTTTTTACCAATACCACATTGTCTTGCTTACCATAGTTTTATATTGTCAATGTGAAGCGATGCAAGCCTTCCAACTTTGCTCTTCCTTTATAAGATTGTTTGACTATTTTAGTTTCTTTGCATTTCCACATTAATGTTAAAATCAGCTTGTCAATTTCTACAAAGAGTTCTGCTGAACTTTTGATTGAAATTGCACTGAATCCACTGACCAATCTAGTAAATATATCGGAAAATTTATACCTAAGTGTTTTTTTTTTTCCAGGATCTCACTCTATCACCCAGGCTGGAGTGCAGTGACATGCTCACGGCCACCGCAGCCTCAACTGGCTGGGCTCAGGTGATCCTTCAGCCTCAGCCTTCCAAGTAGCTGGAACTACAGGCACATGCCACCACGCCTGGCTAATTTTTTGATTTATTGTAGAGATGAGGTCTCTCCAAGTTTTCCAGGCTGGTCTCTAACTCATGGGCTCAGGCAATCCTCTCACCTCAGTCTCCCAAAGTGCTGGGATTATAGGTGTAAGCCACTGTGCCTGGCCTACTGAAATTCTTTTTTATAGATTTTAAAATTTGATTCTTCTATATTGTTTTTATTTTTTCTGCTGAGATTTATCTATCTAGTCTCTTGTTAAAATAATATTTTCCAGTCGGGCTTGGTGGCTCAGCCTGTAATCCCTTGCTTGGGGAGGCTGAGGTGAGTGGATTGCC
>NW_007246018.1:129672-175185 GCF_000164805.1 Carlito syrichta
CGAGGGTGCAGTGGCCGGGAGCGGCCACTGCACTTCAGTCTGGGCGACAGAGTGAGACTCCAACTCAATAATAATAATAATAATAATAATATTTTCCTTTATATCTTTGAATATATACTTTAATAGCCACTTTAAAATCCTTGTCTGTTAATTTCAAAATCCGGGCATATAGGGATATATATATATATATATATATATATATATATATATATATATATATATATATATGTATTTGTTGAGATGAGGTTGCTATACTTCCCAGGCTGATCTGGAACTCCTGGTCTCAAGCAATTCTCCTCTGCTCCCTAAATGCTGGAATTACAGGCACGAGCCACTGCACCCAGCCAATATTTTTATATTGATTGCTTCTTTTTCTTTTTTAAAATATTTATTTTAAGGCTGTGAGGTACGTCAGGATTAGATACATAAGTGGTCTATGTACAGGCGAAGTCTGGGCCTCCCATTGGTTCTCACTTCGCCTGATTTAGGATCAGTTACTCTTATTGATTTTATATACCCTTCCCCACTCCCCGGCAGTAGTGTCCCACTATTGCCAATCCCTTTCTTGTAGTAGTATAGCAAATGTTCAGGGTTCACTTATGAGTGAGAACATGTGGTACTCAGTTCTTTGTTTCTGTGATAGATCACTGAGTATGATCGACTCCAAATCCATCCAAGTTGCTGTGAAGTCCATGATTTTGTCCTTTATGGCTGCATAATTTAGTGTCATATTTTATTTTTTGCATGCTTAAAATTTTATTTATTTATTTATTTGTTTTGAGTTTTTTGAGTTGGTGTCTCACTCTGCCACCCAGGCTGGAGTGCAGTGGTATAATTACCGCTTACCGCTCACCACAGCCTCGAACTCCTGGGCTCACACGATCCTCCTGCTTTGGTTTTCCAAAGTGCTGAGATTACAGGTATAAGTCACTGTGCCCAACCTGTGTAAACATTTTTTAATGTATTGCTAGATATTTTGGCTGAGATATTGTAAAGAATCAATTTTGTATATTGTCTTCCTTTAAATAATGTTGCATTTTGTTTTGGCAGTCAGTGACTTTGCTGGCAGTTCTTGGTTTTGTGACGACTTCGTTACAGGATTTGTTAGGGTGGGTCTAGAGTAGACATAAGTCTACAGCATGGACCTTTTTGTGGGACGTGGCTTTTCTGTTGCCTTAGCTGAATGCTGGAAATCTTCTTGACATCTCTGTACTCTGGCTATGGTAGAACTTCAATGTTTTTTAGTAATGTGCAGTCTCTAGAATCTCTGTTCTACTCTTATCTCCATGACAGCCTCTTGCTGCTTGGTCTCACACAGTCCTTCCCTGCACATGTGTAACCCAAACCTTGACCAGTGACTTATGGGTAACCACAGTAGAGGTGAATCCTGCACAGTTCTCTCCTCTCCAGTATCTGACCCTGAACATCAATATCTATCCCTTCAGCTCATCATGACTGTTATGGTCTGTTTGTGCTATAATTCTTTATGCCTTACTCTGGAAATTGTCCCAAGGCAGAGAACTGACATGAAAATGGAACTCATATTGTATGTTTTCCTTTGCTCAGTGATCAAAGTCCTGCACTGCTTATTGCTCAATATTTCAAAATAGCTGTTTTACATTTTGTCCAGTTTTATAGTTTGTTTTTTTTTTTAAGTGAGAGGAAATGTTTGGCATTAGTTACTCCATCATAAACAAAGGCAGAAATCGCCCTGCTTTCTTCTGCTTTAGTAAATTCATTTCCCAAGTATTATTATTATTGATCCTTTTTACAAAATAGGAGATTCTAAATGACTGAGCTAGGATCCAAACTCAGGCCTTCTAACTCTAAATCCTATGTGTTATCTATTACAATGTGTTGTCTGTCCATTTAAGTAGTTTTCTAGGTGGGGTGATTTGATATGTGCTAAAGAGCTGCCATTACACCCAAATTTCTTTCCTGGTGATCTTTCATAAGGATCTGAAGACTTCACTATCTTATTTTTTTAAAACATTTTAAACTCCTATAAATGTAGTTAAAAGTTGATTTAATAGCAATCAGCTATTTTATTTTATATAAACTAGAAGGGATATTAGCAATTATCCACAACAACTCTTTCATTTTAAAGGAAGTGAGACAAAATAAAACAAATGATCTGTTCCAAGGTCAACCATCTAGTAAACAGAAAAAAACAAGACTTGAACGAAATCGCTCTGTTTACTGTTCTTACCACCAGACTCAGATGCCTTTATGACTGCTTAGAGTAAAACTCTTCGAGAATGGGTGCCTAGGGCAGTTGCCTGGGAAAAGGCATAGCAGTCATAGTTTCTTCATATTTTTGAAAAGAAAATGACATCAGTAAAGTGTAGTCATCCTCTAGGCTGGTCACCCTCTGAGATGTTTCTGTTTCCAGTATAGATGGGCCTCAGCAATAAACTTTGTCATAACTACAGGAATGTGAGAAGTGAGCCATACCTCCTTCCAGGAAGTAATTCCTTCTCAATACTGTGGTGACATAGTAGTAGGATCAGGTGTTGAAATTTACATGTATTTAAAGGATTTTAAGTGGAACAAAGCCAATCTATTTTCTACGTTTCAATAGAGATAGAAGTGTTTCTGACAATCTGGTAAAATGATCTGCGGGAACTGTTGTTTAAAAAAAGCAAAGTTGACTTCGTTGGAGATTTCCTTCCTCAACCTTTAGCCATTCAGATAGTAGAGTCAGACAGGTAAGTTCAATTGTTTTCCAGTGTTTTATAGACATGTATCACAAACCCTGTTGCACTCTTTCTATTTTCTAGAATTGTTTTCATTTTTTTTGCCTATATTCCAGTTAGCGAAAAGAAAGCTATGTTTTTATCCACCTGAGCTTGACATTGGGCACCTGTCAAAATTACTTCATTACTTCTTACTTTTAGGTGTGGTTGACTGACACAAAGTGGATATTGAGACAAATTTTCTGTCTCAAACATCAAACCCAAAGAAGTTGTGTTTCCTTTCCCTTTTGAATCTCTGTAGGAAATGAAGACACAAGATTATTATCAACTAGACAAATTCTAGTTAATTATGTCTCAGTTTCCAAGACCACATTCATACAAATAATCTAATGAGAGGTTGTTTAATATACCTGGGCTAGAATGTAGGGTCCCATAGCTTCAGTACTGAGTGTCATTTCCTAACCTTTTAGGCTGAAATGAATTCGTGAAATCCCTATTTAAGTAATTGTACTTCTCAAACATCAAATAGAGAAGAATACATGTGAAGTGTCCAAAGACCTAAAGATTTAATTATCAGTTATAATCGCAAGAACAATAATCAATAATAGCTTACATTTATTATGTACCACACATGGTTCTAGGCACTTCACATATATTCATTTTTTAAATCCCTACAACAACCCTATGAGGTAAGTACTATTATTTCATTTTACTGATGAAGAAATTCTGCCACAGAGTGGTTAAGTACCTTGCATAAGGTCATCAGACTGGTTATGTGGTTAAGCCCATATTGCATCTGAGCAGCCTGCCTCCAGAACCATACTTCTAACTACTAGGTAGGAGTAATAAGCATCATCATTGGGTATCTATGCCCATATCCAAACTATGGCTTGCATTCTAAGTCACCATGCTTTTAAGAATTTAAAATTACATAAATAATTTTAAAAGACATTAAGAAATTGTGACATTGTGTGTATATATATATATATATATATATATTTGAGTTGGAGTCTCACTCTGTCGCCCAGACTGGAGTGCAGTGGCCGCTCCTGGCCACCGCAGCCTCGACCTGCTGGGCTCCGGCGATCCTTCCGCCTCAGCCTTCCAAGTAGCCGGAATTACAGGCATGCACTACCACGCCCGGCTGATTTTTTAATTTATTGTAGAGATGAGGTCTCGCTGCCCGGGCGGGTCTCAAACCCGTGGCTCATGCAATCCACTCACCTCAGCCTCCCAAAGGCGCAGGATTACAGGCTGAGTCACCGAGCCCAGCTGACATTGTATATTTTAAGCTAAGCATGGTTCCTTTAGTTTAATTACTTATCTAAAAAGTAGATGTGGCAAGATTGGTTGGCTGGGGACCTGGGTTCTGGCCCCTGTTTTGTTAATAACTAGTCTTGTACCGAATCACACTAGGAGTCAGTTTCCTCAACTGCAAATTCAACACATACTGAGCACTTAGTATGTGCCAGGCACTGCACTTGTTAGCGAAACAGTGATTAACAAGATAGAAACCTATTATGACAACTGAGAATGTTGAACCGGACATTCCTTAAGATCCCTTCTGGAACTAATCATAATGAAGGCTACCTTGATTATTCTAGATGCATTCTATACCAAAAAAGTGCAGGTTACATAGCCACTCAATGAACTGAAAAAAGATGCTTTAAGACTGGACACAAAACTAACTTAGAACTGAACTGCTTTGTGACCACAAGACTTCAGATGTCATTTCCTAGTTGATAGGGCAAATCATTATCTCTAGGGCAAGACTGCTGGAATGTATCCTCCTGGCTCAGTGCAGGCCCTGGAACAACAACACAAAAGCCCTAATGATACTTATACTCTTCTTTCTCCCTGCTTTCTGGCTTGGCAAACAGTTCCCTTTACTCACAGGGATTTGTAGCTTTAAAGAACAGGGTCAGACTTGGAAACAAGCATTTAGTAATTAGAACTTTTTTTTTTTTTTGAGTCGGAGTCTCACTGCCCCAGGCTTGAGTGCAGTGGCATACTCACGGTCACCGCAGCCTCGACTTGCTGGGCTCAGGCGATCCTTCTGCCTCAGCCTTCCAAGTAGCTGGAACTACAGGCACATGCCACCATGCCTGGCTAACTTTTTGATTTATTGTAGAGACGAGATCTCTCTGTTTCCCAGGCTGGTCTCTAACCCATGGGTTCAGGCAATCCTCTCTCCTCCTCCTCCTAAAGTGCTGGGATTACAAGCGTGAGCCACTGCACCAGACTCAGAACGTTAATATAAGAGGGCAAGCCAGGAGTCATGATGCTGAAAATCCACACCTATAGACTTTCTCTCTCTCTTTCTTTTTCTTTTTTCCTTTCCTTCCTTCCTTCCTGCCTGCCTGCCTGCCTTCCTTCCTTCTTTCTTTTTGGAGTTGGAGTCTCACTCTGTCACCCGCACTGGAGAGCAGTGGCACACTCACGGCTACCCCAGCGTTGACCTGCTAGACTCCAGCTATCCTTCCGCCTCAGCCTTCCAAGTAGCCAGAACTACAGGTGTGCGCTACCAAATCTGGCTAATTTTTTGATTTACTGTGGAGACGAGGTCTTGCCAAGTTGCTCGGTTTGGTGTCGAACCCGAGGGCTCAGGCAATCCATTTGTCTCGGCTTCCCAAAGTGCTGGGATTACAGGCTGAGCCACCAAGCCTGGCCTAGACTTTCAACAGAAGATTCAAAGCTAGGACTCAATGGACTCCACCTTCATTCCAGTGAAGCCATTTAGGAGAAACAGTATATGTAGCCTAGAACCTTTCTTCCTCCTTTTTCTTAGGAGTGAACCTATACACTAGGATCCCATATTTTCCTCTGCTCCTCCAAGCCATGAGTTTTAGGGTAAATCCTCCTCATTAGTAAGTTGTATCTGATGTTCCATAGTTAGATCTATATAACTGAACATAGAGTTCATGTTTGGAAGTGGCTTGAGATGGAGCTGGAGATATAGGCAAGGACCAGGTCATGGATGACAATGTCCTTCCATAGGTTATATACTTGAAAGCAAGTACCAGACTGAAAAACTCTCATTTAGTTTTACCATAAATCTACATAAAAGAACAATCAGAATGCCATTTTCCTATTTCACATCTATATCTTCATTCATACAATAACACAATGATATCATTTGTTCATATCCCCTCATTTTGCAGATGGGAACACTAAGACTGAGAAAAGTGATGTGCTTAGGATGACTCTTCTTTTTGGAGTCAGAATGGATATTGCTGTTTCTCAAAAATTTGAGTCTAATCCTGGAAACAGTATATTCCAGGCTTAGTTTAACTCATTTTTTTTTTTTTTTTGAGTTGGAGTCTCACTCTGTCACCCAGACTGGAGTGCAGTGGCCGCTCCCGGCCACCGCAGCCTCGACCTGCTGGGCTCTGGCGATCCTTCCGCCTCAGCCTTCTGAGTAGCCAGAATTACAGGTGCACGCTACCACGCCCGGCTGATTTTTTGATTTATTGTAGAGATGAGGTCTCGTCAAGTTGCCCAGGCGGGTCTCAAACCTGCGGGCTCAGGCAATCCACTCACCTCAGCCTCCCAAGGCGCGGGATTATAGGCTGAGCCACCGAGCCCGGCAGTTTAACTCATTTTTAGGAATATTTATTCAGACTTTGCTTTTCTCAGTATGGTAAGAATGCATCTACTATGGGAGTTTTACACTGTAGATAGCAACTCACTTTGGTAGAGAGGAATAAGAGAAAAGATTTGTGGCTTCTATAATGGGTGTGGTCACTGAAAAAAAGCAACTATTTCAGATGAAAAAACACTACAAATATTCTGTATAGAGATCTAAAATTCTGTATCTTCTAGCTAGCCTCTGATCCATACTAAGTGGCAAAGTGTCCCAGCTGCCAGCCTGTGTCATGCTCACTCATGCTGCAACCACCAGAAGATTCTGTCAGGAGCTCAACTTCTTTTCTCAGTGCTGAGTCATGAACAATATCATATGCTGGCCAGTTGGGGCGAGTGCAAGAAAACTGTTTTGTTATAAGTAAAATAAGGATCCTTGAGGTGCCAGGTTTATGAAGGCAGTTGAACTATACCAGTGAGTATAGTTAACTCTTAGCAATTCTTGGAAAAATACTTCAGACAATATGAGTGACCTAATTCCAACCTATTTGCAGCCAACATCATTCTTTTCCTTTTTTCTTTCTTTCTTTTTTTTTTTTTTTGAGTCAGAGTCTTACTCTGTCACCCAGGTTGGAGTGCAGTGGCACACTGACGGCCACTGCAGCCTTGACCTGCTGGGCTCAGGTGATTCTTCCTCTTCAACCTTCCAAGTAGCTGGAACCACAGGCACATGCCACCATGTCCAGCTAATTTTTTAAATTTATTGTAGAGATGAGGCCTCACCAAGTTGCCCAGGCTGGTCTTGAACCCTTGGGATCAGGCAGTCCTTTTGCCTCGGCCTCCCAGAGTTCTGGGATTACGGGCATGAGCCACCGCTCCTGGCCATCTTTCTTTTCTTTACTGAATGAGAAGCTCCATTTTTCCTACCCTCCACTGGCACCTTGGACTAGAACGCTATTCCCCTTTTAGCCACACTGGTCTGAGTAAATTAAAATGACTGAAATTCCTCAAGCCCCTAAGCACCAACATTTTCTAGATGCACTTGACTCTTGCAAGTTTCTCAGCTAACGATTGCTAAACTACTCTGTGTACTATTTTTACCCTCTTCTCTATTCCATTTCTCTGTTTTTTGTTTAGGTTTTTTTTTTTTTTTTTGAGTCAGAGTCTCACTCTGTTGCCCAGGCTGGAGTGCAGTGACATGGTCATGACTCAGATGATCCTTGCTTTCCAGCTCTCTGAATAACTGGGACTATAGGCACACGTCACTATGCCTGGCTACTTTTTTCTCAATTTTTTGTAGGTACAGTGCCTCCCTATTTTAGGTAGATGGGTCTCAAACTTCCGGGCTGAAGCAATCCCCCAGTCTTGGCCTCCCAAAATGCTAGAATTACAGGCGTGAGCCACTGCATCCAGTCCATTTCTCTTTACTTATTATCCACTCTTCCCTTTGCTTGGGTTACAGGTATTTCTTTTCATCTTTTGTTGAGCTGTAACAGCTAAATCTAAGCACCAAATTTTCTTCTTGCCTCACTACGACACGTTAACTAATGCAGCCATATTCCTTAAATTGATTTTTCAGAGGCTGACATTGTTTTTCTCCAGCTATAAGATCTGGTAAGGATATAGATAGGAAGGAGTTTCTTTCTTGTATGTCAAAGAGCCCTGTACTGAGGAGGTGCCCAGTGCAGCTTGATAGCAGTACAGATTGAATTATGCTAGTTTCTTCGCCCATGTTTCTCTGGGAGCTTTTTGATGAGCTGAAACTCTTGAATTTGGTCTTAAGATTTGAATTAACCTTATTGATGGACCTTGAAGACAAGACAGCACTATAAAATATCAACTGAAGGCAATTTCATTCAATGGCTCTGTTTGGTTCCATTCAATTTACTTACTTTGGAGTAACATAGCACTAACTGAGGAGCACTAGTGTGCATAGGACATTATCACAGCTTCTTCTTCGTTTTATCTCGATAGGGTAAACAGCAGTTTACCACCTTTGCTTTTGGCTTTGGTGGAAGCAGATTTTGACTGGGAGTAATCAGAAAGGCAGACAACTAAGAGACCATCTGTGTGCTTAACACAACAGCCTCAAGATTCAGATGGTGGATGCATACCCAAACATCACCAGAGAGTTGTTTAAAACGTGTTTTTAAAAGGTTAGTCAAGTCTTTGAATATTCCATGTATCTCGATTTGCAATGCTCAGAAGAGCCATGTTTTACTTTGACAAAGCCCAAAGAGATTGACTTGATCAATAGCGAAAGTAAATGAGGCTCCAGCATTGCAGAACTGGGAGAATCAATTGTGTGAGTATTTGTATTATGGAGGAAGAGTATATAGAATCCATCTTTGCAACAGGAAGCAAGATGACCTCTAGCATTATTCATTTAGTTAAGAAATAACATTATTTTTATTTTTATACTTTGGGGAGAATTTGCAAAACTTAAAGACATATAAAAAGGGAAAGCTACCCATATTCTAAAGCTCAAAAATAGCTATAATGAATATTTTGTTTTCATTTTTAATAGTTTTATACTTAAATGAGATTATACTAGAAATATAATTTTATACAAAGATATTTTAGAATTTTAGTACCAATTTACTTATGTTGAATATTTCTTTTAAATATTTTAATGACTATATAATGACCCATTTCTCTATCTATTTGCTTTGCATTTAGTTTTTTCCCAACAGTTTGCTTTCATGAAAAATACAATGATCATTTTTGTACAGAAAAACTTTTCTGCATTTTTAATTTATTTTATCATAGATTGAATTCCAAGAACTAACTCTACCATTGAGGAAAGATTGCCTTCGGTGGGATAATTTGAAGCATGGAATTTTACTCTGTTCTCATGGATTTTAATACATTTGAGTAAATTATTTAATCACTATCCAGATGTTGGACATTGCTCAGTCAGATACTTAGTTAAGCCTTTGTGTTTCTCTTAAACTTGTCTTGAAACATCAGTTTTTGAATACTAGTGACGAGACCATAAATGTAGTAATAAATGGTATGTGTAATATGTGTAATCAATAGCAGTTGTTGAGTACATACTGTGCATCAAGCAGTGTGCTAAAAAGTTTATGTGGATTATTGAACTCAATATTTTTCAAGCTTTCCTAATCATAAGAAGCACTTGAAGGACCAAAACAAAACAAAACAAAAACTCAAGTCCAGGAGGAAAGTTAATGACCCTGGGCTGTGGTTACCTCTATAAAATGGGCAAAATACTGGCTTTGCCCAAATTACAGGGCTGTTGGATATTTTTTTTTTTTTAGTTTGTGTCTCGCTTTGTCACCCAGGCTGGAGTGCAGTGCATGCTCACAGCCACCACAGTCTTGGTCTGCTGGGTTCAGGTGATCCTTCTACCTCAGCCTTCCAAGTAGCTGGAACCACAGGCACATGCCACCATGCCTGGCTAATTTTTTGATTTATTGTAGAGACAAGGTCTTGCCAATTTGCCTAGGCTGGTCTCAAATCCGTGGGTTCAGGCAGTCCTCTCACCTCAGCCTCCCAAAGTGCTAGGATTGTAGGAGTGAGCCACCGTTCCCGGCCTGAGTACATGGACTTCTATATTAGATCTGATTCTTGCTAGCACCTGAGTTTACTGAGTTCTGTGGCATCAGTGAAGGCAGTGGTGTTGTCTGGTGCCAGAAGAGGGTAGTAGAGCTGTTCCCTGACTGAAGTCCATAATTATTTTGGACAGTAACTGAAACTGGAATGGTAGTTTTCAAACCTGCAGATTAAAGTCATCTGGCGAGTCTTTAAAACTACCAATGTCACACTTGGCATGGTGGCTCTTGCCTGTAGTTCCAGCACTTTGGGAGGCCGAAGCGAGATGATTACCTGAGTCCAGGGGTTCAGGATTAGCCTGGGCAACTTGGCAAGCCCTCGTCTCTACAATAAATACAAAAATTAGTTGGGCGTGGTGGTGCATGCCTGTGGTTCCAGCTACATGGAAGGCTGAGGCGGAAGGATCACCTGAGTTCAGCAGGTCAAGACTGTGGTGGCTGTGAGCATGCCACTGCACTCCAGCCTGGATGACAGAGTGAGACTCCGACTCAAAAAAACACAAAAAACTACCAATGCCCAGCCCCATCTCAGACCACTTAAAGTACTAGGGGTAGGGTAGGGCACAGGCATTGATAGATATTTAAACCTTGCTAGATGATTCTTTAAAAAAAAAATCAGAATCTGTTTGCCAGGCGGGAGTGCAGTGGCACCATCATACCTCACCACAGCCTCAACTTCCTGAGCTCAGGCAATCCTGCCTCAGCCTCCTGAGTAGCTGGAACTGCAGACATGCACCACCATGCCTGTCTAAGTTTATTTTTATTTTGTAGAGATGAGGTCTTTCCATGTTGTCCAGTCTGATCCCCATCTTCTGGCCTCGAGCAAGCCTTCTGTCTCAGCCTCCCAAAGTGCTGGGACTACAGACATAAGCCACTGTGCCTGGGCCCTTTCTATATGATTCTAATGTCCAGGGTTGGACAGTGCTGAGCTTGAAGCCAAGGAGTCCAGGATTGTCATATGGTGTTTATGCTGAAATGCATATAGGAGAGAAGATGAAGCACAACTGCAAAATAAGAACTTAAACTCATGAATGAAATCAAAGCTGACATAAGTCTGTGAAGCAGGGAGGAGCCCAGATGAGTAGATAGGTGATAGCATATGAAATAAAAGGCTAAGTAATGTCAGGTTCAGTAGTAATAGCTAAATAAGAGCCAGAAGTCAGATATTCAGAGATCAGAGATGGCTAGAGAGAAAAGTTTTGAATTATGACCATCAGTTGCCAAAGATTATATTTTGAGCCATGGTTTGGGTTCATCTTGGTTTATGAATAAACAGGATCTCAGCTCTCTAGTCAAGGAGCTCAAAAACAAATTTGGTTTCTTAGAAAACCAAAGGTTTGTATGTCTAAACAGTTTTTCTTTCTCATATTCCCCTCACTTACATTGTGAGTTTTTGAGAAGATACTTGGGTAAACAAAATTTCTCAAATTTTTCCCTTGCCCCTACTTATTTTTTGGTGCAATAATTATGTCAGGTCAAAGTTAAGTTAAAAAAAAAAAAGAAAAAAACCCCAAAACCTTGGAAACAAAGATCCAATGATTCAAATCTAATAGATTACAAATATATGAAAATCAACAAGTGAAGTTAAAACTGGAGAGTTGAAAAATAAGTTAAACAAAAGAATTTGCTATGTATGCCAAATATTTTGTTATATACAACATTTCTTTTGGCAAGTTTATTACCTAATTTGACATCTATTTGTGTGAGGTATTATTTAACTATGGCTAAGCAGACTTATGTCCAAAGTTTCAATCTCTACATTCATTTTACAACAAAAAATATTATGACATACATTATTGAGTCAAAATGTCCTTCTTATAGGCAAGCCTTATTAGGGCTGCATTACAAATATAAGTTTCCTTTAATTCTCCTTTAATTATCTCCTTTAATTCTCAACTACTTGCCATGTTTATTTAGTTTTACCATAGTGTCTTCCATGGTAATAATTTATATTTAATAAAGGCTTACAAGGACTTAGAAGTCATTGGATTTAAGAGCAAGTAAGTCAATGGAGATATAGCAGACACTAGTTTCTTTTCTTTTCTTTTTTTTTTTTTTTTGAGTTGGAGTTTCACTATGTCGCCCAGACTGGAGTGCAGTGCCTGCTCCCGGTCACCGCAGCCTCGACCTGCTGGGCTCCTGCAATCCTTCCACCCCAGCCTTCCGAGTAGCTGGAACTACAGGCACGCGCTACCACGCCCGGCTCATTTTTTGATTTATGGTAGAGATGAGGTCTCGCCTGTCCAGGCGGGTCTCGAACCCGCGGGCTCAGGCAATCCACTCACCTCAGCCTCCCAAAGGCGCGGGATTACAGGCTGAGCCACCGAGCCCGGCTCAGACACTAGTTTCAATAGCAAAAGTCATTTTAGACAGATTACATGGTGCAAAGGAGAAAATAGGTGGTAATAAGATGTAAACAATACAAAAAAATTCTTGATTTTTGACAAATTTGGAAGCAAAGGAGGATGTCAGGTTGGGTGGCAGCTAGATAAAGAAATAGTGTTGAAATAAAAATTTAAAGGTTGACTGGGTGTGGTAGCTCAACCTGTAAATCCTAGCACTTTGGGAGACTGAGGCGAGAGGATTGACTGAGCCCAGGGGTTCGAGACCAGTCTGGGAAACTTGGTGAGACCTCATCTGTACAATAAATAAGAAAAACTAGCCAGGTGTGGTGGTGTTTGTCTGTAGTTCCAGATACTTGGAAGGCTGAGGTGGAAGGATCGCCTAAGCCTAGCAAGTTGAAGCTGTGGTGGCAGTGAGTGTGCCACTGCAATCCAGCCTGGGCAGCAAAGAGTGAGACTCCAACTCAAAAACAAAAACAAAAACAAACTTAAAGGTTATGTATATGCTTAGAAGGAAGAACCAGAATAAAATAAAGATTAAAGATAAATATTAAAAGAGAGAGTGTCACATTAATTGATAATTGTGCCTCAATATTTGCTTTGCCCTTTCTCAGTAACAGAAATCTCAAATTTTGTGTGGGCTTATGCAAAGGTACATTACCCAATCCTTTTTGCAGCTGAGCGCGGGTATATGATTAAGCTCTGGTTAGTGGAATTTAATTAGATGTCATATATTCACTTCTAGTGAGTGTTCTTAAAAGGAAGGAGTATGCCTTTCTTCTCCCTTTTCCTGCTCCCTGTTTGCTGGAATGTGGATCTAATGGCCTAAGCTATAGTTTTTGGCTTATGACATAGACTTTGAGATAGAAGCAGAATGTTGGCAATGGAAGAACAAGATAGACAGAATTTGGGACCTGATGATTATGGAGCTAATATATACCAGTCTTAGGATGCTTATGTTTATCTTAGGAGTCTTCTACTTCAAATCACTGTTATTTTGGGTTCTCTATCACCCCAGCTGAATCTAATCATAACTAATACAGTGGATAATCGATAAAGGGATGGGATTGAAGTTAGGTGATAGTGTTTTTTTTTTTTTTTTGAGTTGGAGTCTCACTGTCACCCAGACTGGAGTGCAATGGCATGCTCACGGCCACTGCAGACTCGACCTCCTGAGCTCAGGAGATCCTTTCGCCTGAGCCTTCCAAATAGCTGGAACTACAGGCGTGCGCTACCACACTTGGCTAATTTTTTTGATTTATTGCAGAGGTGAGGTCTCTCCATGTTGCCCAGGCTGGTCTCAAACTCCTGGACTCAGACAATCCTCGTGTCTAACCCCCCAAAGTGTTGGGAATAGAGGTTTAAGCCACTGCGCCCGGCTAGGTGTTAGGGTTTTTTTTTCTGTTGCCCAGGCTAGAGAGTAGTGACACAATCACAGCTCACTGCAGCCTCGACCTCCTGGGTTCAGGCGATCCTTCCACTTCAGCCTCGCGAGCAGCTGGAACTACAGATGTGCACCACCATACATGGCTAATTTTAAAAAATCTTTTGTAGAGAGGAGGTCTCAGTATGTTGCTCAGACTGGTCTCGAACTTCTGAAGTCAAGCAATCCTCCCACCTTGGTCTCCCTAAGTGCTGGGGTTATAGGTGTGAGCCACTGCACCCAGTTGGATGATAGTTTTTACTTGGCAAGTAGGAAGGATATACCCTTTACCTGAGACAGGATGGAAGAAAAAGAGAACAATTAGGATTCTAGAATGTTTTTAAGGTTGAAACACCATCTCATATTAGATGGCCTCAATATCCCAGTAAAAAAGGAAGTTACTGTCTAAAGGTAGAGATGAGATTAGATATTAGAGATTACTTCTCAGCCTTTTGGCTAAGATTAAGTGTGGAGATTAGATGTTAGAGAAGAGAGTGAAAAACTTTAGATCAGTCAGTGTTACTTAAAATTGTTCCCTGGACCAACATCATCAGCATCATCAGGGAATTTAGGCCTCTGCAGAATCTTAGGCCTCATACCACAACTATTGAATCAGAACCCTTTGGGGCTAAGGGTCTTGAAATGTACTTTTAACAAGATCTCCAGGAGATTTTTATTATATTAACATTTGAGGACCACTGATCTATGAAAATCACTGTGGAAGAGCCAATAGAGAATTCATTAGTGACTTACAAAAGTGCTTCTTTTGAGATGTGAATAATATTCTTGAAGTTCTACTATGAAGATTGCAAAAATGATAATGTTAATAATGAAGATTTACCGAAACTATAGGTTGGAAGTTACAGGATCTCTCTGTGGCCAAAGCAAACTGTATCATATTTTCACTCTCCACTCCAAAATAAGACAGAGCAAGAGAACAAGCTGGGTTGGCATTTTTTTCCCCCCCCAGATCCTGGTAACTGACCGATCTGGGTTGTCTAACTTTAGATCAGGGATGTCCAACCTTTTGGATTCCCTGGGCGACATTGCGTAAAGGGGAATTGTCTTGGGCCACACATAAATTATATTATACAGTTAGTATATATATATAATAAGACTTTCTTTTTGTATTGTTTATTATAAAGTTTAGAAAAATGAGAACAATATAAATCTAGTGGGAAATTTGCCCTTGTTTTTGTAAAACTAATCTGTCAATGTCTGGCATGTTGGAAGTAGCTGTAATTCTTGGTGAATTCTCAAGGTGCTTGTCAGAAATGTTTGTTCAAATTTTGCTCTTTGTGTGCTTCATAATTGAAAACAACTGCTTGCAATATATGTGCTGCCAAAAAGTGATGTCATAAACAAGGCGTGATTGTGAACTTAAGAAATGGCACTACACATGGGGTCATGAAGAAAATAAATGCTAAAAAACACATATTGTTAAAAGATTTTGTGGGGCTGCATTACTAGCTGTTCTAGGCTGCATGTGGCCTGTGGGCCATAGGTTGGACATGCCTGCCTTAGATGATCTTTGAAGGCACAGATTCTGGATTATTTGCATTGTTTCAATATACTTGTGTCTGGTCACTCAAATGTGTATAAACAACATATGAAGTAAAACTATTAACACTATAATTTCTGCCAACTTCCTATTCTTGTATTTTTGGTTGGTTGTGAGAAAACATTGGAGAGTTAGGACTAAAAATGGATTCCCCTTTACTGAAACAATCTTATTTATAGCAATGATTGAAGTTCAGTGGTCCCTGGTCCTAATCTTTTGTGTATTTTGATATTTTTCTTTCTCTGTAACTGAATATTTTGTGTTGAGCTATAGTCAACATTGCAAAGTGTTTTTTTTAAAAATCATAAATTGACAGATTAAAATTGTATATATTGCCAGGTATGTGGTGGCTCATGCCTATAATTCCAGCACTTTGGGAGGCCGAGGTGAGAGGATTGCCTGAGCCCATAAGTTGGAGACCAGCTTGGGCAACTTGACGAGTCCTCATCTCTACAATAAATAAAAAAAAATTAGCTGGGCATAGTGGCACGTGCCTGTAGTTCCAGCTACTTGGAAGGCTGAGGCAGAAGGATCACCTGAGCCCAGCAGGTTGAGGTTGTGGTGGCCAGGAGTGTGCCACTGCCCTCCAGTTTGGGTGACAGAGTGAGACTCCAACTAAAAAAATATTGTATATATTTATTTGCAAAAAAGTTTTAAAAAAATCATCAGGGATGTAAAACATGTAGATATATTATATTTATATTTACACTGATAGCCCTTCCCTGCTTTTTACTTTATTTTATTTTTTGAGTCAGAGTCTCACTCTGCCCAGGCTGGAATGCAGTGGCGTGATCACAGCTCACTGTGACTTCAAACTCCTAGGCTCAAATGATCCTCCAGTCTTAGCCTCCCAAGTGGCTGAGACTACAGGCACAAGCCATCACCCCTGATGAATTCTTTTAATTCTTTTCAAAAATCTTTTTTAGAGTTGAGGTCTTGCTATGTTGCCCGGGCTGGTCTTGAACTTCTGGGCTAAAGTAATTCTCTTGCCTCGGTCTCTCAAAAGTGCTGGGATTACGGGAGTGAGCCACCACGCCTGGCTCTGATATCCCCTTCAGAAATGTTTAAAAGCAAGATGGCTTACATAAAGTTTCTTCTACACTAATTTAAATGAACTCTTCTAATCTCTTAGATTTCCAACCAGTACAAAATGCATGAAGCAAAAATTATACCAAGATGCTTCCAAGTGAAAAAAAATAAAGTGAAAATAAACTCCCATCTTCAAACTCTTAAAAGTTCAGTTTGTCTCTGGCATGGGATTCGGGTGAAAAGTTAGCTGTTTGATCTGAATCAGCTCACTCATCTCATTTTGCCATAAACAATATATGGGGGCATGTCAAATCTAAATTAATATGGCAAAAGAAACAGGAAGATAAGGAAGAAGAATTATTTTGTTTATATGAAACTATTCTGGTCACAAGACCAAAAAAGAAAAAAAAAAAAAAAAAAGAAGAAGAAAGGAAGTCTGACCTATGGCTAATATCCATTTATTTGTGATCATAATCAGTTTCTTGTCCTGAGTTTCTATGAATATAGGACTTCGGCTGTTGTATAATACTGTGATGCTCATTAAGATACCATTTCCTTTTATTACTATTTTAAATCATTCCTTTGCCGATTTAAGTAAAGAGCATTGGTAGCCGAATATACTTAAATTGAAATCTATACATCATGGGAAATGCATGACTTAAAAACTCAATGTGGTACTATTGGCCTCCTCAGACCCAGGAAGTATTGTCCCTCAGCAGAGGCTCATTTGTGACATGATTATTGATCACTGAGCCATGCCAAAAAATAGTATAGGTTTGAATGGGGTCAGCAGTGTATCAGACTCCTACAAATAGTTGTTCCAACACTGCTTTTCTTTCCAGAGGCTTGTCTAATGATGCTGGCGAAATATATCACATGTTGAACTATAGGCAGAAATACTTTTACTAAAGTAATGAGACTTTAATTAAAAAAAAGACAAAAACATTTTCAATTTGTGGCTCTAAATACTGACTGGAACTCATGTATTTAGATAATTTGTATTAGCTAGAACGACATCTAATAATATCGTAATAATGGATGTTACTTTACTCGAGTTAGGGCTACAAACTTTACATGAGTGATAAATCCTCTCTACGTCTATGAGGTGGGTACTATTATTATTCTTATTTAGAGATGAGGAAACTAAGGATCAAGGAGACCAGGGCCTCAGAGTTACTCAGCTGCAGAGCCCTGATTGGAATCTCCTTTTTACTCTCTCTATAATTTTTTAATTTTAATCACTACTTTACTAAATTGTTTGTGAATATCGTTAGTAGCAGTTGGGGCAGGTATTTGTAACTTGAATTTTACTTTTTTTTTGGAGACAGGGGCTCACTCTGTCACCCAGGCTAGAGTGCAGTGGCACAGTCACGGCAAACTGCAGCCTTGACCTTCTGGGCTCAGGCAGTCCTTTCACCTCAACCTCCTGAGTAGCTGGAACTACAGGTGTGCAGCACCACACCTGAGACTACGGGTGCACGTCACCACTCCCAGCTAATTTTTTTTTGAAGAATTGATGTCTTGCTATGCCACTTAGGCTTGTGTCTGCTTTTTAATCACCCTGCAGTTCTGATACTAAAAGATATTCTTACCTTGTATTTAATTGCCTGTAAATTTGTCCATTCTCTCCCACTGGAATGCATGCTTCATAAGAGCAGGGGCATTGTCATTCATGTTTACAGTGGTATTTTCAGTAGCTATTATGGCCACTTGAACAGAGTATCACTTAGTATTTTTTTGAGTGAGTGAATGAAATAGCAAAGACATTTGCGTTGCTTTTCAGTAACGAGTGCTTTTCACCTAGAGCTGCCATTCAAAGCGTAGAACATGGAATGAACATAAGCAAGAACCTGCAGTGATTCTCAATCCCAGATGTACCTTAGAATTGCCTGAGGAGCTTTTGAAAATATTTTGAAGAAAAAAATGCCTGAGCTCCCCAGACCAACTGATAATCTAGATTGATTCAAGTTGGAATCTGGATTGATTCTAACTTGGTGAAATTTGACAACCTCTTTGTGCATATGAGTCACATGAGTATCTTGTTAAAGTGTAGGTACCGATTCAGTAAGCTTGGGGTGGAACCTGAGACTCTGCTTTTCTTAAAAGCATCTCAGTGATGCCCATACTACTGTTTCACAAACCATATATTGGAGAGCAGAGAGCTAGAGAATAATAATAAAAAAAAAAAAGGTTTAGACTTTTTAGAGGTCTGAGGATCAAGTGATTTGTTTAGGGTCAGAAAGATGATCTGAGCAAATAATTACTTGGTATGTGTTAGGTGCTGAACACACATTAGAAATTACATGCATTATCTCACATGTAAGACAAGCAGGTATGGGCTGCTGCTTATGGTGAGTAAGAATCCTATAAGGATACGAAGCACAGCATTGGTCTAGGTTCACTGTGGTACTTTTTGACTTCCTTAAATATCACATTTTATATATATTTTTTAAATTCCCAATCTGACTTAGTATGTGGCTCTAGTACTCAATAAAACATGTGTTCTGTATTGGCATGAAGCATTTGAGGGAAGACTGAAAAATAGTTGAATATTAAGATATTCACGAACATTGAGATTTGGTAAGCATAGACACAGCCCAATCTGACCACAATCTGACATCTATTCTTTTTTTTTTCTTGAGTCAGAGTCTCACTCTGCTGCCCAGGCTGAAGTGCAGTGGCACGCTCACATCCACTGCAACCTCGACCTGCTTGGCTCAGGTGATTCTTCCACTTCAGCCTTCCAAGTAGCTGGAACTGCGGGAGTGCACCACCACACCCAGCTAATTTTTTGATTTACTGTGGAGTTGAGGTCTCGCCAAGTTGTCCAGGCTGGTCTCGAACCTGTGGACTCAGGCAATCCTCTCGCCTTGGCCTCCCAAAGTGCTGGAATTATAGACGTGAGCCACTGCACCCAGCTTACTGACATCTATTCTTAAAGGCAATTCTTTTATATAGGAAAGAGAATAGATGACATAATTCTGAATTTTTCTGTGAGTTCTATGGGTTATTAGTTGCTTGGGATAATGATTAATTCAGAACAATAGAATTATAAATGATATCTAGGATTCACAATTTTCTCCTTGTGTACAACTTTGTAGTATGGAAGCTCACAGCAAGGAAAATGGAACCCCAAACTGCAAGAAACATACACATCAGGTTATATACAATGTCTCTCCTGCTCTCGTGTTCTCTCATTGGTCCACTTTCTGTGTCTTTGTCATCTTTCCTTTCTTGCTTTGTGCAAGTTTATATATTGAATCGTCCTCTCACATTTATTTTTTTGAGTTGGAGTCTCACTCTGTCACCCAGGTTGGAGTGCAGTGACACGCTGACAGCCACTGCAGCCTCAACCTGCTGGGCTCAGGTGATCCTTCAACCTCAGCCTTCCAGGTAGCTGGAACTATGGGCACACGCCACCATGCCTGGCTGATTTTTTGATTTATTGTAGAGATGAGGTCTTGCCAAATTGACCAGGCTGGTCTGGGACCCATGGCTCAGGCAATCCTCTCTCACTTTGGCCTCCTAAAGTGCTGGGTTTATAGGCGTGAGGCACCGTGCCTGGCCTTGACATTCTTTCTGTATGTTGTATGGACATTTTTGCAATTTGAGTCCATATATGAGTCTGTCTATAGGATAAATTCCAATTCCAAGCAGAATTGCTGGGCCACTGAGTGCTTGCAACTTGTAGGGGGTTCTCTCTCTTGTTCATTTTTCCCAGGTAAGCAGGCATATTCCGTTTTATTTCTAAATGTTCAAACCCTCAAATTCTCATGGACAACATTCCATGGAGCTTGGATAGGACTTTGTTTACAAGAGAGCGCGCGAGCGCGAGCGCGACACTCATACACTGTTACTGAATTGTTTAATAGTGATAGTGATCACATACATGCTGTGGTTATGCAGGGTTTTTTTTTTCTGTTCTTTGTTTGATTTTCTTCTACTGCTTTCATTGCCCTCATTAATAGCTCCCTCTTTCAATATCCCACTTAACCCATCCTACTGTCTTCACAATTTATCTTGTGATATATGTATTTTCCTTCTTTTCACTCTTTTTTCCTTCAGCCATAGCCACTTCCTTATTTTTTTCCTTTTTCTCTGCTGGAACAAAACATCTTCAAAGGGAGTGCTGCCTCTTGCTACTACAGTCTGTCCTGGGCCCTGCTTCCAGCTAAGCACACTCTTCTTCATCAATTAAAGCACATGTATTGTCCTTCTGTTACATTCCTTACACCATGCTAATCACTAGGAAGTGTACATAGAACTTGTTTTAGCAATCTCCATTCATTGTGGTACAAATGTGAAACATTTTTGTTACTTTCCTATCCATGATTTTGTGATTTTCTGTGGAAACTTCCTTTTAAAATAAAAATTTCTTGGGAATTTTGTATAACTTTATAGGCAGTTTTATTAACAGTCTTACCCAATTCAGTTTAACCCTGCAATCTCATGTCTGCTATAAAATTCTTTCCTTATCCGTTGCAGATTAACCTTGTGCTTGGGAAATTTAGAAAAAAAAACCATGATGTTGTTGGGGGACGGGGAGGGCAAGGTTAGAGATGAGTTGGAATCCCCCCTTTTAAAATAAAGGCTAAGCTCTTTTAGTATCGATCTGAGAGGGAGATATGAGAGATGGTGGGTTCCTTCTTACACAACTGGTCATCGGTTTTTGATAAGGAGGCCTCCCTGGATTTGTTCTGGCTTTGCATGGTTTCATTTCCTACTGACAGCCTTTACTGATACAGTGGTCCACATAGATGGTTGTCATTTTCTTGGGGGTAGTGTTCAGCCTTACCTTAGCTTCTTTTATTGAAAAGGCACTCCCTTTAAAAACCTTGCTTATAATGCACAGCTTAACTTTATCTTTGATCATGGTATTGCATCTCTTGGCTCTCTGTCTTCTGTAATCTTTGTTTCTCTCTTGATGAGCCAGGAGAACTGCTGAAATTCTCTCCCATGTCCTCAAGGATTGCAGGGCTAACCTCTTTCCTGGCAGGCTTGTATCATGTTGTCTTATTATTTCTCTGCTTCCAGATTCTCATGAAAACCTATCACCTTCAGAAATATCCATATGATAAGCAGGCAATATTCAATGGCCAAGCAATTTTGCTTGGAATTGGAATTTATCCTATGAATAGATTCATATGGACTCAAAGTTACAAAGATGTACATACAATGTACAGAAAGAATGTGAGTGTGTGTTAGTCAATATATGACCTTGTACAGATCAAGAAAGGAAAGATGACAAAGACATAGACATACAAGTGTTCATGTATACTTTAATTCACAGAGAACTACATCAAGCTCCCTTAAGAATTTTCTTACCAAGGTCCATCCCATTTTTAAAGATACAGAGATGGATCTGTCATTCATAACTTGGCAAGTATTCAGCTAAAAAATGATGCACCACTGGCTGGGTGCAGTGGCTCACTCCTGTAATCCCAGCAATTTGGGAGGCCAAGATGGGAGGAACAATGGAGCTCAGGCATTTGAAACCAGCATAGGCAGTATGGTGAATCCTGTCTCTACAGAAAATAATAGCTCCTGTAGTTCCAGGTACTTGGGAGGCTGAGGCAGAAGGATCACCTGGGTCCAGGAGGTTAAGGCTGCAGTGAGCCGTGATCGTGCCACTACACTCCAGTTTGGGTGACAGAGTGAGACCTCATCTCAAAAAAAGAAAAAAGAAAAAAAGAAAGAAGGAAGGAAGGAAGGAAGGAAGAAAGAAAGAAAGAGAAAGAAAGAAAGAAAGAAAGAAAGAAAGAAAGAAAGAAAGAAAGAAAGAAAGAAAGGTCACCAGTCAAAAAGAGCAGAAAGAAAGAAAAAGAGCACTTAAGGGGGATTAGCTCCGTCCAGTAGGAAAAAAAAAAAAAAAAAGAAAGAAAGAAAAGGAAGAAAATGAAACATCAGTCTTATTTCTTTCAGGGAGCCCCTATTCTTTTGGTTCTTCCCTCTACTTGGCTTTTGGAGGGAGTAACTCCTGCCCATTCCCACCGAGAGAGGGAGGGAAAAATCTTTTTCTTTGTAAACAGGCAGTTTTGACAATTTGACAATTATAATAATTCACCCTCCTCTCCCCTCCCCCTTATGGATTGGCCAGGGAGTCAGGGCTTGGGACAGTGGCTAGTGCTTTCATGGTCATTTCTTTCACTTTTTGTGGGCTTTTATAAAAGTTCCTGGATCTGTTGTTCCAGGGCTATATGAAAAGTCCCATCAAATATTTTGTTACACATATAAGACCACTATGCTAAAAATTAGTGGGACTTCACTGAACCACTCCTCATTTCAAACCTATAGATCCAGACTTATATAAGCTATACAAACCAATTTGTTGCCACAGTCAAACTTCAGGTTTCCTAGATTCTCAGTAGAGCAAACAGTGTACCTGTAGCTTGACTTAATATGCCAAACTGATTTCTCTAGTCTGAAAATTTATTGCATTTACAGTTTAAAACAGAGATACTCCCCATATACCATACATAATTGATGAATTCATAAACTAGCAATAACTTCCTCTTTTCCTTCCACTAAATAAAGTATATTAGATTGTAAAGTGAGTGATAGTATTAAAGTGCTTACCTTAAAAATTGCTCTTATTTACTTAAAATAATTTTCAAATGTGGATACTTTTTTATTAGTACTAAATTATGTGTGACACACCTCACAACTGATCATAACACACAGTTCATAAACTGCTGATCTAAATCAAAAGACTGGTTGGGTACAGTGGCTCACGCCTATAATTCCAGGACTTTGTGGGGCCGAGGCAAGAGGACTGACTAAGCTAAGGAGCTCAAGACCAACCTGGGCAACATGGTGAGATCGCGTCTCCACAATAAATAAAAAAAAATTAGCTGGACATGGTGACACGCACCTATTGTCCCAGTTAATTGGAGGGCTGAGGTGGAAGGATCACCTGAACCCAGCAGGTCAAGGTTGGGGTGATTGTGATTGTGCCACTGCACTTCAGCTAGGTTACCTAAAGACAGGAATTGTAGTTGATATATACCTGGTGCTTTATAGTATTTTAGTATATTTTTAATATATCAATTTTATATTTGAGTATTTTTATTATATATTTTAGATAGATTATTTATACTTAAATTTATATTCATTGTATATTTTAGATAGATAAATTGATAGATGATAGAGATAGTGTTCTCAACAACATACATAGAGAAGTGCTCAGTAATTTAGTAGAGTTGGAGCATAGAGACTTCAACTAAGAGTGACTAGAGAAAAAAACTATTAATTTTTTGTAGCCTCAAAACATTTTTCTTATTACAAAAACATAATTTGACATTAATTTGGCCTATGCCACACTTTCACATTACTGCTTTTTAATCAGGAAATGCTTGGGTGTATATATTCATTCATACATTTAATTTATATTTATTGAGTATCTACTATGTGCTAGTCAAAATTGCATAGGCACCATGAATAAGATAGCATCCTTGCCATTGATGAACTTAGTCTATTGGGAGGGAGAGTGGTATTATTAAACAATCATCAATGACATTTTGCCCTGTGATATGTTGGGAAAGGATAAGGGCCATGTGGAAACATATAACAAGAGAACTAAACCCTAGTTTGATGAGGCTGACAATGGAAAGCATCCTGAAGGAGGTGACACTTAAGCTAGGACCTAAAAGATGAGGGAGTAGGAGTGGTGGGGAGGGGTCCAGACACAGGTAATAGCATAGGCATAGGCCCAGAGGCATTATAAAGCAAGTTACCTTCGAGGAGCAGAAAGATGTTCAGTAGAATTGAAGTACTGGATATTAGGTCAGGAGTGACTAGAGAGGCTAAATTATAAAGGTCCTTATAAATCAATCTAAGAAACTTGGGAGCAATGCATGCAATTGAAGGGTTTTCATTAGGGATATGACATGATCATATTTACATTTAAAAACATTACTCTGGCTGCTAGGGTGGATTGATTGAAAGAGGGTAGGATTGGATGCAAGAAAACCAGTTTAGAGTCCAGTAATTCCGATAATAATAATGGACACGTGACTTTTCATAGGCATTTTTAGCTTTTATCTCTTTAGTGTAGCCAGATTGTGTTTGCTTTCC
Source organism: Carlito syrichta (assembly GCF_000164805.1). Lineage (NCBI taxonomy): Eukaryota > Metazoa > Chordata > Mammalia > Primates > Tarsiidae > Carlito > Carlito syrichta. The sequence continues at coordinate 153,954 of NW_007246018.1, forward strand.
TTGAAACCAGCTGTCTATAGATTTCTCATACTGCCTATCACTCCTCAGCTGGCACTCGAATTTTGTATTCATTAAAATAAGTGGGGGTTCATTGTTCTCTTTGTGTTGTTCATTAAGCTTTTTTTTTTTTTTAATTGGCATGATTTTACTCCACACATGATCTGGCACATTCCTTTTTTTCTTCCATCAACAGTCTTCATTACACTTAAGAGTCCTAAAATGTTTTGTAGGTTGTGCTCTTCCAAAAGTAAACTCTGAGTTAGAGATAAGCATTCAGGAAATGTATTAGGCAGCACTCTTACAATCAGCAACTAATCAAGGGAAGAGAAGGGAAGGAAAGAATAAAAAGAAGGGAAGAAAACAGGAGTGGGTAGAGAGAGAAGATGGGCTTTGGAACAGCCTCAGTGAAGGCCTCAGCCAACCCCATGGTGAGCTCTGAAACTGGAATATCCCTTTAGAGTTGTCTGACATTGTGGTGAATAGTCAGGGCTTTATACTTCAGTCTCAACTAGTCCCTGAGTGCAGACTGTCTCTGGAAAGGGGTTATGAACTTAGGAGAGGTAGTTCTCTCCAGCTAATGGCAATTTTTGGAGAAAGCTGGCAGCTGAGATATAGTCAGTCAAAAGTATTCCTAGAATCTGGGGGAATGTGCCCTTCATTCCTTATGAGGAATTTGGCAGTACATCACAACATCCACTATAAGTGTCTTTCTTGGAATAATTGTTCTATGAGATTGTTAACCAGTGTTTCAAAAAAAAAAAATGACTTGTATGGTCAAATAATTTATTTACTGGATTTATTTACTGGAGGAATTTTCAGAAGTTTAAATATGCTGTTTTTCAAGGTGAATCTCCAAAGGAGACAAGAATTTGTAGAGAAGAGTAACCACAAGTGACCAGAGAACACATTTTGGAGGAATACCTTTTTAAAAATTTTTTTGAGTTGGAATCTCACTCTGTTGCCCAGTCTAGAGTGCAGTGGCACGCTCACAGTCACCGCAGCCTTAACCTACTGGGCTCAAGACATCCTTCTGCCTCAGCCTTCTAAGAAGCTGGAACTACAGGCATGCATTACCACGCCTGGCTAGTTTTTGATTTATTGTAGAGACGAGGTCTCACCGAGTTGCCTGGACTGGTCTCCAACCCCTGGGCTCAGGCAATCCTCTTGCCTCAGCCTCCCAAAGTGCTGGGATTAACAATGTGAGCTACCACTCCCAGCTAGACTTTTTTAAAGGTTAGATTTTATTACTGCAAAAACTGCCTGGAGAAAAGAACTTAATTGATTGGTACTCAGCTAAACTGAAATACAAATGAAGTTACACATTCAGAAATACACTGACTCTTGAAGATATTCAAGACAATATAATCTACATTTTAGGGAAGTATAAAAGGATTTTTAAAAATAAGTGAATGATTCAAGTGCTATTAGTGTGTGCTTTCCAAAGGTTTGCCAACCTACTCTTTTCTAGTCATAAATGACTTTTGATTGATGATGAGCTGTCTGCAAGATCTTGATCCCCCCATCTTTTTCATAGCAGTCACTGCACAGGGCCAGCATGTTTATTAGAAATAGCAATACTGAAAGAGCTAGGATATCAGAAATCTGGGGACTGGGGTGTCACGAGTTGTCTAGCAGAAAGGAAGTGTGGCCATAGCCTTCCTTGATCCCTGCTTCCCTTTCCAAAGAAATGAAATACTGTTTATACCAAAATGTCATCACTTTCCTTTTTACCTCACACTCATTCCCACCCAGATCAGAAGAAAGACTAGATCACCTAGTTTTCCTGCATTGCAGACATTCTTCGTGTTTGTTTGCTGTAGATTTACTTCCCATTCCCTCCCCCCTTTTTTTCTGAGTCGGTAGTCTCACTGTCACTCAAGCTAGAGTACAGTGGTATGCTGCTCACGGCCACCACAGCCTTGACCAGCTGGGCTTAGGCAATCCTTCTGCCTCCGCCTTCCAAGTGGCTGGAACTATAGGGCAAGCACCATCACACCTGGCTAATTTTTCTTGATTTATTGTATTGATGAGGTCTCGCCAAGTTGACCAGGCTGGTCTCGAACTTGTGCGCTCTGGCAATCCTCTCATCTCGGTCTCCCAAGGTGCTAGGATTGCAGGCGTGAGCCACTGCACCCAGCCAGCATTTTCCCTTTATACAATATATTAATAGAATCCATAGAAACCTGGGTAATGGCAAATAAAAACGTCCATTGGGCCAAAGATGATCACTGAAATTTAAAAATAAGAAAGAATTCCTAATGCTAGTGCAGCAGCTCTTAGCACAAATGCAGGTGTGCCCAGACTTTGAAATAACCACCTTATACAATCCACACAAATAGGATTCTGAGCCTTAACTTTCTACTCCTGGGTTACTATCCTGAATGTTACTTATCAGGAGACATTGTAAATAACCTTAGCACTTTTAGAAATTATTCAGGTTCATTTGTGGAAGAATGGAAAGAACCGCGAATGACAGGCTCAATTTAGGAGAACAGACTCCAGGAAAAATTCTCAGGGAAGCCCAGCCTACCTATGGTTGCCCTTCTGTCCTAGATCTTGTCTCTTTCCTACTGCCCTTCTGCGTTCAGTTTAATTTGTCCTACTATTGAATTAGAGATGAGGACATAAATATTTTGAAAATAAACTTGACAGTGGGAGGCCGGGCGCAGTGGCTCATGCCTGTACTACTAGCACTTTGGGAGACCGAGGTGCGAGGATTGCCTGAGCCTATGGATTTGAGATCAGCCTGGACAACTTGGCAAGGCCTCATCTCTACAATAAATCAATAAAATAGCCAGGCGTGGTGGCACACACCTGTAGTTCCAGCTACTTGGAAGGTTGAGGCGGAAGGATCACCTGAGTCCAGCAGGTCAGGGCTGCAGTGGCTGCGAGCATTCCACTGAACTCCAGCCTGGGCGACAGAGTGAGACCCAACTAAAAAAAAAAAATTAAAATTAAAAAAACTTGACATTGAGAAAATCATTCATGCTTTGATATGAACTAGTTCAATAATTTACATTGCTCCTGATTAACTGGCTAAGATCAACTTCTATGTTTTATTGAGATAAATGGAAGCAGTTAATTTTGCCTCAGTGCTGGAGGGTGAACTTTGGGACCACACATGAGGATAGAACTTCTAAAAGAAAAACATTAGGAAATGCCTTAAAAGAATAGGAAGAGATCATTATTTCCCTTTTATCATCATTTCCCAATGATGATAAACATGGTCCTCTACTTCCTACAACTCAAAATTCATAAAACATTAATATAGCTATATTGTGAGCTACATAAGCACCTGCTATCTATCCAAGGAGGTTGATAATTATTTGCAGTATTGTTTACTCCTTCACAATGATAAGTAACTGGTTGCTAAAATATTCAAAGTCTACACGACCTTCACTTTTTTTCCTATAAGCATCTACATGGAACCCAAGTCAGAAAATTGCTTGGTGAAAATGTAATAAAAACAAGAATTTGAAGGGAGCCAAACAATTTTCTAATCCAGTTCTTTTGGATAACACTCAAGTGTTTATTCTTTTTTTTTTTCTTTGAGTTGGAGTCTCACTCTGTCACCCAGACTGGAGTGCAGTGGAATGCTCACGGCCACCGCAGCCTCGACCTGCTGGGTTCAGGCGATCCTTCTACCTCAGCCTTCCAAGTAGCTGGAGCTACAGGCACAGACCACCACACCTGGCTAATTTTTGGTTTATTGTAGAGATGAGGTCTCACCAAGTTGTCCAGGTCGGTCTTGAACCCGCGGGCTCAGGCGTTTCTCTTACCTCGGTCTACCAAAGTGCTGGAATTATAGGCATGAGTCATCACGCCTGGCCTAATACTCAAATGTTTAAGCCATATTTTTATATTTTTGTCTTGAAAAGAAGTCTCTGTATTCACAAATAGATTTTATATGATTCGACAAACTGAATTCAAATGACTAATTGCTGCTTTTAATCAGGCCTTGTTAATTATTTTTGGATATAGGTACAATTTTAAAAATTTTTACATTCACCTGAATGATGAGATTAAATGTCAGCTAAGCTTCAATCCAACTATGAATTTCATATGATGTGCCTAATCCTGTGCTAAGTGTTAGAAAGGACCTAAAGCCATTAAATCAGAAGGGTCTAGTCCACCATTTAGCCACAATCCCTATTGCCCTAGTAAAATCAGGGTAGCTCCTTGGGCATGATTCCTATTGGTCTTCCTTGGTCATGCCATAAAATTTGTAGTTTACAGTGAAATTTTGGTAGCTTGTGACAACCCAATGCTGTGGAGTAGAAAAATTCATAGTCACCAACAAGAGGTCAGCAGACATAAAGGGTCAAGTTCTCCAACTAGCTGAGGAAAATGTGAGATCATAGCTGCTCCCAAACCTGGGTAAATTGAACCTTTTTTTCCAACTTGACAACATCTAGCCTCAGACTTGGCTTATATGAAATTAAAGCCCATTGATGTCTCCAATGAGAAAGGAAGAGTGAGATTTTTGATTAATCTATTGACTGGGCAAGTCAAATTAGGTCAAATCCTATCCATCCAAGAATAGTCCCTTGGTTGTAGCTATAAAAATTCTAGGCCTGTACTCAAGGAGGTTTAGATGATCCAAGGGGATGTTAAGATGTCAAACAGCTAAACAAGTATCTCAATTAAAAGGCTGAGTTTGTAGTTGTGGGATGCATGGGGTCAGTCTGAATGAGAACCTGAGATGTGGACTGAGTCAGTGCTTTCCTGAGGCTAGTTTCAGGAAGTAACTCATTCTGTGTTTAGAGTCCAGAGGCGGAAGTATCCAAGAACTTCTGAATTCAGGACTATCTGAATTTTTAATCCAAAACCCTCTGCCCAAAAAACCACTATATTTAGTAACTCAACTATTTCTCCATACTTCCATAAATGTGCTTCCTCAACTGACAGTCAGCCTGTGCTATCTAATCCTGCTAGTTACAACTACATTTCTTTCCTTTCATTGACAAACTCTGAATTATAAAAACTATACATGCTGCCTGTCTTCTTTTCTTCTTCTACACTTTCTTCCCCCGGTCTTTTTTTGAGTTGGAGTCTCACTCTGTTACCCAGACTGGAGTGCAGTGGCATACTCATGGCCACCACAGCCTCCACTTGCTGGGCTCAGATGACCCTTCCACGTCAGCCTTCCAAGTAGTTGGAACCACAGGCATGCGCCACCACACCTGGCTAATTTTTTGATTTATTTTAGAGATGAGATCTCATCATATTACTCAGGCTCGGCTTGGACTCCTGAGCTCAGGCAATCCTCTCGCCTCTGCCTCCCAAAGTGCTGGAATTACAGATATGAGTCACCACACCTGGCTTCCTCTCTTTCTCCTTCTCCTCCTCCTCCTTCCTCTCCAAATGACTTCTACCCTTGCCATTCCATTGAAATAGTCTTCTTGGCCAGGCGCGGTGGTGCAAGCCTGTAATCCCAGCACTTTGGGAGGCCAAGGCAAGAGTATTGCCTGAGCCAGTGTGTTCGAAGCCAGTCTGGGCAACATGGCGAGACCTCATCTCTACAATACATCAAAAAATTAGCCAGGCATGGTAGCTTGTGCCTATAGTTCTGGCTACTTGGAAGGCTGAGGTAGCAGTATCGCCAGAGCCTAGCAGGTCAATGCTAGGGTGGCCGTGAGTGTGCCACTGCACTCCAGCCTGGGCTACAGAGTGAGACTCCAACTCAAAAAGAAAAAAAGAAAAAAGAAATAGTCTTCTCTAAGATTGCCAACTATTTTATGTAGGATCTATAATTTTTTTTTTTTTTGAGTTGGAGTCTCATTCTATTGTCCAGACTAGAGTGCAGTGGCCGCTCCCGGCCACCGCAGCCTTGATCTGCTGGGCTCCGGTGATCCTTTCGCCTCAGTCTTCCGAGTAGCCGGAATTACAGGTGTGCGCTACCATGCCTGGCTGATTTTTTGATTTATTGTAGAGATGAGGTCTCGCCTGCCCAGGCGGGTCTCGAACCCGCGGGCTCAGGCAATTCACTCACCTCAGCTTCCCAAAGGCACGGGATTACAGGCTGAGCCACCAAGCCTGGCTGGATCTATAATATTTTAATACTCCTTCTCCTTCTCCTCCTTCTTTGTTTTTGTTTTCCATCTCCTTCACTGTTACTCTCATGCCTCTTAAGTTTTGGTAACCTGGAATCCTGATCTTTTTTTATATTCTCTTCCTGAGAAAACCTATCCACTCTAGTGGCTTCAACTACTGGATTTTTGTAACTGACTCTCAAAATTTTGTAAGTTTTCAAGCAAAGTTTACTCAGAAACTAAATGAGGGAGAGAGAGAGAGAGAGAGAGAGATTGATTCACCTCCCAAGGTAGGGGAGGGGGACCAAAACTAACAAAACATGACCACCATAGCTCAAAGAGCCACATGGAGACACCAGACTTTAACAAAACAATGGCCTCAAATTTTGATCACCGTTTTTGATAATTATCCCCAACTCTAGTCTCATTAATCTAATTGAGAACATTTCTATTTCTAAATTTTGATGTCAAGCCACCAAAGGAAATCACATAGAACCTAAATGAAAGAGGAATCAATGAAAGGACAGTTGATTAGATCTTTCAAAGGATAGGGAATCTGGGACTTAAAATGTATAATTTCTAAATTGGATATCAAACTGTTATTACTGTTGTGCTTATCTTTAAATGAACTCAGCAATTTTGATAAGGCTTCACTTTCTTCCATTTTCTCTGAGAAAACAAATCTATTCACATGCTGATAATGCCAGACAAGACAGTTCAACCATGGTGCAAAACTTTCTTTGCATCTTCCTCAATCTTTCTGCTCCTCATGGAAGACTACTCTTCACATCTTAATGATGGGCACGTGTTTGTAAGGAAAAATAAAAAAGGACTCTTATTAGGAGAAATTAAAAGGAAATAAAGTCAATAGCTGTTTACCTCATGTCACCCATTTCCACTAAAAAGTAGACAAAACCCTTTCTGCTGCAAGGAAATTGACCTCCCTGTGATCTCTAGAGACAGTGAAAGATGGACAAGTATGTATTGCTAAATATAGAAAAACATCTGGAAGCTAAGTAGCTGAATGGTAATCATGGTAGTTTCAGTGTAATAAAATTATGGGAGATTGTTTTTGGTCTACCCTTTTCCTAGAGTGAAAATTTATTCTTTGTGTAAAAAAATTAGGGTATAAAATTAAATTATAGGAGTTTATGACTATGACTTTGCCACTTTAGAAAATTTTGTTGTCCATAATCTCCAAGAGAGTTACTTGCTGGGCATGGTGGCTCACGCTTGTAATCCCAGCACTTTGGGAAGCAGAGGTGAGGGGATTGCCTGAGCCCAGGAGTTCAACACCCAGCCTAGGCAGCTTGACAAGACCTCGTCTCTACAATAAATAAAAAAATTAACCAATCGTAGTTGTGTGTGCCTGTAATTCCAGCTACTTGGAAGGCTGAGGTGGAAGGATCGCCTGAGCCCAGCAGGTCAAGGCTGTGTTGGCCATGAGTGTACCACTGCACTCCAACTTGGGTGACAGGATGAGACTCTAACTCAAAAAAAAAAAAAAAGAAAAAAGAAAAAGAGAGTTACTTATCTATCATCCTCATCATATATCTGTGTAATTTTTTTTAACTTACCCTCTTTTTTATGGTTTTTGTTTTTTACTTTATTTTATTTTAAAGATGTGGAGTACAAGTCAGGATTAGGTATGTAAGTAATCTACATGCGGGTGAAGTTTGAGCCTCTAACTGGTCCTCACTTCCCCTGGTTTAGGATCAGGTATCCTTTATGTTGTTACATGCTTCTCACTCCCCACCCGTGGCAGTGTCCCTTGACTTATAATCCCTCCCTTGTGCTATTGTGATTACTGTTTAGATCCCACTTATGAGTACATGTGGTATTGAGTACTTGTTTCTGTGATAGATCACTAAGTATGATTGTCTCCAACTCTGTGCAATTTGCTGCAAAGTCCATGATTTTGTTCTTCTTTATGACTGTGTAATATTCCAGCATGTATATGTACCACATTTTCTTTATCTAGTCTCCTGTTGATGGGCAGTAAGGTTGGTTTCATGTTTTAGCTATTGTGAATAGTGTGGCCATAAACATGTGTGTACAGGTGTCTTTTTTGTAGACTGATTTGTGTTCCTCCAGGTATATTCCCAGAAGGGGGATTACTGGATCATAGGGAAGGTCAATTTCTATTTCCTTTTGAAATTGCCACACCATTTTCCTCAGGGATTGGACTAATTTGCACTCTCACCAACAGTGTAGAAGCTTTCCCTTTTCTCTGCACCCATGCCAGCATCTGTTATTGTTTGATTTATTAATGATAGCTATCCTCATTGGAGTTAGGTGATATCTCAATGTGGTTTTGATTTGCATTTCTCTGATGATTAGTGAGGATGAGCAGTTTTTCATGTATCTGTTGGCTGCTCATATGTTTTCTTTTGAGGAGTGTCTATTCGTGTCTTCTGCCCATTTTTTAATAGGGCTGCTTATTTTTTTCTTTTTGGCTTGTTTTCCTTGTGGATCCTAGATGTTAGGCCTCTGTCAGATAGACAATTAGCAAATATTTTTTCCCATCATGTGGGTTGTCTACTGGCTCTCTTGAATTTAGCCTCTTTTGAAACCTACTAACTGTGGTAGGAAGTATGGGAAACTCTATCTAGATATCATAATGGTCCAAGGCCAGGAACATCAGAACCAAGTAGTTTTGTAAGAGGCAATTTTGTGACAATTTTTTTCTTAGCTCATGATTATTTCATATTCAGGTTTTTCTATTTGCTTTCAATATATTTTAGCAGTTTAAATTTTGTTAAAATGAATGATTAATTCTAATATGATTTTAAATTTTATTGGCATAGTACAGTGCAGTATCATTTTATTGGGGAGGGATTGGTTCCTATATTCTAATGTCAGTACCTAATGTAAAATTATACTTCGGCAAAATTATTCTTTAAAATTCCTTGAAGTACTGTGACCTGGGTCCCTGAAAGTTCAAATTCCAGGAATTAATTTATTTTGTTTCTCTTTGCATTTTAGCTGTGGCTTCCCTTTTTCTGGGTCTATAAAGGCCAAACTCAAGTTTGGTCTGGCAAAGGGAAGTTGAAGAGCTGAATTCCTGTGGTTTAAATTTGTCTATGGCAAGACCTCATTTCTCTAGAATAAATTTCTATGAGTTAAACTTCTGGGTCAAAGAATATGGCAGTTTAAATTGTTGATATGTAATGTCTGCCTTCCAAATTACCAATTAAAAAATTCCAATATGATTTGTTAAAGTTAATTAAAATGGAATATAAGCTTGAAAAATCCCTGAGGAGACAAAACTAGTTAGGTCTCATCAGTTACCTTACTTAATCTTTCTTGATTTGCAAATGTAAGTGGAATTTGGGCTATTTTTGTAATTGCCTATATTAAGTAAAAATGAAATAAGCTCAACCAGTCAGAAGTCTCCAACTAGACCAAATAAGGCAACTGTAAAACTGTAATCAATCAAATATATACATATTTTTTTTGAGTTGGAGTCTCACTCTGTCACTCAGACTGGGGTGCAATGGCCATGCTCATGGTCACCACAGCCTCAACCTGTTGGGGTCAGGCAATCCTTCCACCTCAGCCTTCCAAGTAGCTGGAGCTACAGGCATGTGCCACCCACTTCCAGCTAATTTTTTGACGTATTGTAAAGATGAAGTCTCGCCAAGTTGCCCAGGCTGGTCTCGAACCCATGAGCTCAGGCAATCCTCTCACCTCGGCTTCCCAAAGTGTGTGAGCTACCACACCCGGCCTCAAATATTTTATTTACTTTAATTTTTTGTTTATCCTTTAAAAGCCTTCCCTTTGTGTTCTCTCAGCAGAGACCCTGAGCCACTTCTGGTTTGGACCTACCTGATTCGTGAATCACTGTGTACTTGATAAACTCTAAAATTTTATTGTGCCTCAGTTTACATTTGAACAGACTGTATGAGTGTATCTGTTTTCCTACTCGCTCACCAACACCATTTTATAAAATATTTTAATCTTTACAAATACAATAAAATTATTTATTTAAATTTGCCTTTCTTTGTGGGTGAGGCTTAACATCATTTAATATGGTTATAAACCAGGAGAGGCAATATAGTACGTTTGTTAAAAACATATCATGGCTGGGTGCAATGGTTCATGCCTGTAATCCCAGCACTTTGGGAGGCCAAGGTTAGAGGAATGATTGAGCCCAGGGTTTCAAGACCAGTCTGGGCAACTTGGTGAGACCTCGTCTCTACAATAAATCAAGAAAAATTAGCTGGTCATGGTGGTGCACACCTGTAGTTTCAGCTACTTGGAAGGCGGAGGTGGAAGGACTGCCTGAGCCCGGCAGGTTGAGGCTGTGGTGTCTGTGAATGTGCCACTGTATTCCAGCCTGGGCAACAGAGTGAGACTCCGACTTAAAAAAAAAAAAAAAGCATATAATATTGCTAAAAATTCCATTGAGTAAAGAAAGAGAAAGAGAGTTGAAAAGTAATGGCTTTTTGTTTAGTCATTAAGCAGTTTGAAAACCCCTCCTCCAGAAGTACATGAAATTCTAAATATTACTAAACTTCCTAAGATCTAAAACATAGCTCTGTTCTCCAAACACTGACTCAATACCTGTCTGGTGTGATGCAGAAGGAAGAAAATAAACTCTGGCCTTAAGAACTACATAACTTTGAGCAAGCTAGGTAACCTTTCTTAGTATCCATCCATTTCCTACTCTGAAAAGTTAGGATAATAACAACCTTCTCTTGTGGTTGTTATGAGCTCACATTTATAAAACAAATCACAGAGTGCTATGCTGGTTTGCGCTCGACTCCTCTTCCCCCTAAACTCTAGGCATTCCTGATCTCTAGATGTTAAATTCTTTCACTCTTCTTGTATGCTGATCAAAAGCCCTGACAGTTACTGGTTTGAAGCACTCTTTAGGGATTTATATCTCTTACTTTCTACTGGATTATCTCAGAAGGGCAATTATACTGTGGGAGAAAAGCCCTGAAATATTACTAACAAGTGAGGTATGCCAATAGTAGTGTTGTAGGGATCAGGGGAGTAAGAAGTAAGGATGTAATGGGAAATAGACTCCTTGTAAGAAGCATTATTGTAGTCAAGATACGTTCATACCCAAAGTCACTTGTTTGCCTGTTCTTCCATTTGTCACCTCATAGGTTGACAATAGTTCACAGATCGTGTTCTGAGAAAGCCAAGTGGTCACTGAAGCCCTTTCAGGGGACCTGCAATGTCATTCTTTTTCTGCCTATATATCTGTGTGAAGTTGGGTTTTCTTCATACACTTCAGCCAAACAGCTGATTGAATGCAAAAGCAGACATGAACATTCAGTTGTTTTCTCTAAGTCATATATAAGATAATTGCAAAAATGTCAAACAATGTCAGTCTTTACACTTACTTTTTTTGGTCTTGAAAATATAATCACTTTGAATAAAATGTAATTTGTGTTAATAGGCTTATTATTGTTAAGTGAATTCGAAATAAATATAATAAAAAATATGTTAAAAAAAGTTTAGCTACAGCCCTATGTAAAAAAAAAAGAAATAAATATTTAAAAAAATTCATCAGTTTTAATTGCTAGTATGGTAAATATTGATAGCTATAAATCACATAAATTAAAAAAACCTTGGCATCCTCAATAATTTTTAATAGAATAAAAAATTTTAAAGACAAATACTGAGAACCTCAGGTTCAGATAAAATGAATTAGATTATAAAGTTACAGGTTTTGTTTTGTTTTGCAGATTCCTCTATAACGGGATCAGTAAGCTACTTACTGCCCACAAGTCAAATGCAGACTTCCCCTTGTTTTTATAAATAAAGTTTTATTGGAACACATCCATACCCATTTGTTATGTATTGTTTGTGGCTGCTTCAGTGCTACAATGGCAGAGTTGAGTCAGTGAGACCGATTATATTACTACAAAACTTAACATACTCTCTGGCACCTTATAGTAAGGTTGCTGGTCCTGCTTTATAATATGGAAACGTTGTGTCCAATTATTTAAAGTGAAATATATTTTTCTTTCTTTCTTTCTTTTTTTGAGTCGAGGTCTCATTCTGTCACTGTAGTGCAGTGGCATGCTCTCGGCCACCGCAGTCGCAACCTTCTGGGCTCAGGAGATCCCTCCTCCTCAACTTTCCAAGTAGCTATAGGCATGCGCTGCCACGCCTGGCTAATTTTTTGATTTATTGTAGAGACGAGGTCTCAACATGTTGCCCAGGCCAGTCTCGAACCTCAAACCCGTGGGCTCAGACTAGTCTTTCGCCTCCACCTCCCAAAGTACTAGGACTACAGGTGTGAACCACCATGCCTGGATAAGTGAAATATATTTTTCTTATTTGATTCATTCAAATATTTGCCTTACCTGTACATGCCAAATCAATCTTAGCTGTGTTGTACATAATTACTTAATATTATTGAGAATCCACTATGTTCTAGATACTGTGCTAAGAAATGGGAATAGAATGTTGAACAAAATAGACATTGACTTATCCTTATGGAGACTGTAACTTGTTTAGTCAGATTTAATTTTTCTTTGTTTATTAAGGCTAGATCCCACCTAACTTGAATACACCCTGACTTTATGGACCTTTGTCTAGAATAGACTTAAACAACTGTCAGAAATATGTAGCTTTACTCATATTTGAGAATGGCCCTATAGATGAAAGTCTACGTGTTATCAAATTTGAATTTGAAGAACACATGACATTTAGATCCAGCAGAGATGAGATAAACACATGTGCTAGAAGGATTCAGCAGTCCCCATTTATAATTTAAACAAGAATTTCTTGCTGAACTTTTATGCACTGGACACTGTTCTGATATATGACACCCATTCTCTATACCCACCATACTGTGCATCATGCCATGATTAAAAAAAAAGAGATGCAATTATTGCTACTGTACTGGGATGCTATTATTTCCAAATTCTAGTCCCTCAATTAGCTGAGTAGATGGCTATGGAAAAATGATGGCTAGCTTTTTTGTTTTTGTTTTTGTTTTTAAAGGCTCAATAATAACAAGAGAATAATAATTTTATTCATACCTCTTTGTTCTAGAGTAAGATAATAAGAATAAGAATTTTATTTCATATCTCTTTCCTTGAATTTCAAAGGTGGATTTCAGTTATAGGGAAAAACATATAACCAGGGTTATTTAGAGTTAGAAGTGATTTAACTTGTTCAAATCTGAAATTAAGGAGTTGAGAGGTCAAGTGGTTCACCTAAAATAACATAGCTAGGGTGTGAAAGATTGAGAAGACAAATCCAAGACATGGCTTTTTTCATTGAACCACACTATTCTCCCTGTTTTCAAAAGTGTTTACTGTGAAGGAGACACAAATATTACATATAATCTACAGCCTTGCTAGTACAAAACATGAAATTAAAATCTATTCACAATGAGATCACGTCTCTGAGTGGTTCAGAATAATTCTTTGATATAGTCATTCTTAGGGGAAGCTGATTCCCCAAACAATGACAAGGGGAGGCAAAAATAAGAATTGCTTTATGGATTGACATAATTGAGGGAAGAAGGGTGAGGCAGGCAGGAGTCACATTACTGAAAGAGAACGTAAACAAATGACCAGTAAACCAATTAACAGTAACACTATCTTTTTGTTTGTAACTAGTGATGCAATCCAAAATTGTGACTCTGGGTATCCCTAAGCTTCAGATGTATGTAAAAATGAAATTAAATCAATATACCTACCCCACAAAACTATTGCAAGGATTAGAGATGATAATTGCAAAAACACTTAACTCAGTTCCTGGCATAGAGTAAGTATTCAATGAAAGGCAAGTATTATCACTAGTGTGAATCAATTTTGTTGTGATCACTTTTAGTGGTTCACACATAATTGGATCGATATATAAAGATATCTCAGTACTCTGGCATAATCCTGGAAGTCCAAAATTGTTGGGATCATTTTTTTGAGTTAGCATCTCACTCTGTTACCCAGACTGGAGTATAGTGGCAGATCACAGTTTATAACAGCTTTGACCTCCTGGGCTGAGGTGATCCTTACCGCTCAGCCTTCCAAGTAGCTGGGACTATGGATACATGCTTCCATGCCTGGCTAATTTGATTTGATTTTTTTTTTTTTTTTTGTAGAGAACGAAGTCTTTATGTTACCTAGGCTGGTCTTGAACTCCTGAGCTCAAGTAATCCTTCCATCTTGGCCTCCAAAGTGCTGGGATTACAGGCGTGAGCCACCACACTCAGTCGGTATCTTTTTTCTTTTTTTGAGTTGGAGTCTCACTCTGTCGCCCAGGTTGGAGAGCAGTGACACACTCATGGCCACCACAGCCTTGGCCTGCTGGACTCAGGTGATCCTTCTGCCTCAGTCTTTCAAGTAGCTGGAACTACAGGCACGCGCCACCACACCCAGGTAATTTTTAAAAAATTTATTGTAGAGATGAGGTCTCGCTAAGTTGCCCAGGCTGGTCTCGAACCTGTGGACTCAGGCAATCCTCTCACCTCGGCCTCCCAAAGTGCTGGGATTATAGATGTGAGCTACCACACTAAGTCGGTACCTTTTTTCTTTTTTTCTTTTTTTGAGTTGGAGTCTTACTCTGTCGCCCAGGTTGGAGAGCAGTGGTACGTTCATGGCCACCTCAGCCATGGCCTGCTGGGCTCAGGTGATCCTTCTGCCTCAGCCTTCCAAGTAACTGGGACTACAGGCACACGCCACCACACCCAGCTAATTTTTAAAAAATTTATTGTAGAGATGAGGTCTTGCCAAGTTGCCCAGGCTGGTCTCAAACCCGTGGGCTCAGGCAATTCTCTCATCTCGGCCTCCCAAAGTGCGGGATTATAGGTGTGAGCCACCACACTCAGTCGGTATCCTTTTTCTTCTTTTGAGTTGGAGTCTCACTCTATAGCCCAGACTTTTTTCTTTTCTTTTTAATGGCAAAGAGCCTTCCTCTCCATGGAAGTACTGCAAGGGATTATAGTAAAGAGGGTACATTGACAAATGGGCTCAACAATGTGGTCTCACTGACAAATGCATGCAAACTCATAAATCAACCATTTGGCTTTTGAATCGAAGGAGAACTGATACAGTTGTATAGGAACTTAGAAGAAAGCAGTACATCACCATACTTTTCATTGCAAGAATACATCATCATATCTTTTGTTGTTGTTCTGTAGCATAAGCATTTTCATTTGTGCCAGTGGACACGGACTAATAAAATGTGGGCATGGGTTGGGAATGGGAATGTTGGAATAGGCTTTTAGAGACTAGAATTTCTATCTCAATTCATAGAATTCCAGATATGCGTATATGACCTGCTCTGCTCTGCAATCATATACTCACCCTCTCTCCCAAAAAAGAATAATGAAGAGACTTCACAGCTCACATTTATGGTGACCCTTGACAATTGGATAACTATGAAAATTATCCACATGCCTCTTGTTTCAAGATCCATCGATATTCTAAGTACTTACTGAGTACTTATTGTCAGGTACTACGTTGGATACTGGTGAATGATAAGACCTAGACTTTGTCCTTTAAGAAATCCATTAATTAATGTTTTCATTTTTATCACAACTTTTGAGGTATAATTCATATACAATAAAATTGACCATTTTAAACATGCAATTCAATAATTTTTAGTATATTCACAAAGTTGTAAAACTATCACCACTATCTAATTTTAGAACATTTTCCATCAACTTATAAAAAGACTCCTATACTTATTATAGTCACTTTCCATTTTTCCCTTCCTTCATACCCTGGCAATCGCTTATATACTTTCTCTCATAATTCATTATATCTCTCATAATCCAGTCTTCATTAAAAAAATATGTGTTGGCCATTGACTTACTAGACTCTGGTGTGGCCATGTGCTCTTTGAGCTATGGCTGTTGTCATGTTTCCTGGCTTTAGCACCCTTCCTTGCTTTGGAGAGGTAAACCTCCTCTTTCTTTCTCCCTCTCTCTCTCTAATTTACTTTCTAAATAAACTATATTTTCTAATCTAAAAAAAATGTGTTGATTGCCTGTTGTGTGCTTCATGCAGGACATATAATACTGAACAAGATGAATAAAGTTCAGCCCTCAAAGAGGTTGCAGTCTAATGGGAGAGATAGATTTTGTCAAACAAGTGTATGGTTATAAATAGTGGTGCACACTATGAGTAAAGTGCTTTGGCGTTCTGAGAGCTTGTGGGAGAGAAACCTGACTTATTCTGAGAAGGCTCCCCTGAGGAATTGACATTTGACTTAAGATCTAAAGGCTAAGTGTTAACTAGATAAAAGAAAAGGAATTATTTCATAAAGCAGGGACAGCGAGTGCAAAGCCCTGTAACAGAATGAATCATAGCAGATCTGAGGAGGTGAAAAAAAGGTCAATATAGTTGAAATGCAGAGCTCAAGGGAGAACATGCTGTGAAATCAGGTCTGAGAAATAGGCATGAGTAGGGTCACGTAGGCCCTTGTAGGCTGCAGAACAGAGTTTGGATTTTTGTTTTCCAAGTGCAGAGGGAAGTCATTCAAAAGTTTCAAGTAGCAAAGCATCGTGATATGGTTTTTGATTTTTAAAAACTAAGCTGGGATCATAAGTAGAGGATGATTTGTTTGAGAGCAAATGTGCAAAGAGAGATACCAGGGAGGAAGCTATTCCTTTAGATTAGGCAAGAGATGATAGTGACTTTGACTAGAGTGGTAGTAGTGGAGATGGAGAAAAAGCAACGATTTCTTAAAATAATCGCTCTATCTCACAATTTGACCAGGTCTTGTCCCTTCAACATACTACTAGAGAGTTTTCTCATTCAGCAATCTCCTATTAAGCCCATGTGGCTTAGTAGTTCCCTAGCCCTAGGAAGTACTGGCTAATTCTGTAGTTACTATATCTGTGATACCTCAATGTTCCTTTCATGCCTTTTCGCTTCTCTGATAAACTTCGCTTTTTTTTCCCCTTGAGTTGGAGTCTCACTGTGTTGCCCAGGCTGGAGTGCAGTGGCATGCTCATGGCCACCGCAGCCTCGACCAGCTGGGTTCAAGCGATCCTTCCACCTCAGCCTTCCAAGTAGCTGGAACCACAGGTGTGCACCACAACGTCCAGCTAATTTTTTGATTTATTGTAGAGACGAGGTCTTGCCAATTTGTCCAGCCTGGTCTTGAACCCTTGGTCTTAGGCAATCTTCTTACCTCGGCCTCTCAAAGTGCTAGGATTACAGGCTTGAACCACCGCATCCGGCCTTTCTGATACACTTTTTTTTTTTTTTTTTTTTTGAGTTGGAGTCTCACTCTGTTGCCCAGACTGGAGTGCAGTGGCACGCTCCCGGCCACCACAGCCTCACCCTGCTGGGCTCCATTGATGCTTCCGCCTCAGCCTTCCAAGTAGCCAGGACTACAGGCGTGCACTACCATGCCCGGCTAATTTTTGATTTATTGTAGAGATGAGGTCTCGTCAAGTTGGCCGGGTGGGTCTCAAACCCATGGACTCAGGCAATCCACTCACCTCGGCCTCCCAAAGTGCTGGGATTACAGGCTGAGCCACCGAGCCTGGTCCTGATAAACTTTTTAATATTACACTCTCTTCTGACAAAACTCTGATTCGTTGATTCAATACAGTGAACATTTACTTTGAATTTTAACAATAAACATTTGCTTTTGTTATGCATGTAGGTATGTATGTATTCTGAGACACAGTTACATTCTTTCATCTAGGCTGGAGTGCAGTGGCATGATCGCAGTTTAAAGCAGCCTCAAACTCCTGGGCTCAAGTGATCCTCCTACATCAGCCTCCCCAAGTAGCTGGGATTACAGGTGCATGCCACCACATCCAGCAAATTTTTCTTTCTTTTTTCTCACTTTTTTGTCCAGGCTGGTCTTGAACTCCTAGCCTCAAGCAATCCCCTGCCTTGGTCTCCCAAAATGCTAAGATTACAGGCATGAGCCACTGTGCCTGGCCCTGCTTTTGGTATCTAAAAATTTAAGCATGCATGTTGTGTGATAAAACTTGTAGCAGTAAAGTTGTCATCATAGATGCTCTAATTCTACTCACTGTAATTTAGGAGAAAAACTTAAATATTCAAAATGACAAAATCAGGTCTGATACCCATATATGCTAGAGGTGGCAGAAGAAAAAGATTGTTATTCAATGCTCACTACTTTGTAGTATTTTTTTTAAGGTAAAAAACTGAGGTCCAGAAATGTTAACTGACTTGTCAAAGATCACATAACTATGTACTTAGCAGAGGCAGTTCAGTTACCAGAAAGCCAAATTGCATTTCTTGAATCCAGTGTTTTGGTCTAGTATACCATGACATATTTGAACAATCTATGTGGGTTTTTATGTGCTATTGGAAAACAGAAACATGAGTCACAAGTGAAGGAGCCAATGATATTTAGATATATTTAGACTTTCATTACCTGGAACATCAATAGTAAAATGGTGAAGGGTAGAAGTCTGTATCCTTAAAAATTTGCACAACCTGGGAGTGAACATGATAAAGGTAGATTTCTGGAACTAAATTTTATAACTTGCTAACATTGTTATTTTTCAGTACAATATATTAATGATATGCATTAGCATGTTCCAAGAAATGTAGTTTACATGGAAACATAGAATATTCACATATAAAAACTTCTGGTTAGTAGTTCAGAAGCTTAAAAAGGAGAAAACAAGGGTGGGGTTGTAAAATGGAGCCAGGAATGAAGTTAATAAAAATAATGCACACTTCAGAGTTTTTACACACTGGAGATGGGTGGACCACAGTTTTGACACTAAGCTTTCTAAGCATTTTCTCAAAGAAAGAAAATCTAAACTTAATCAGCCACGTCAGTGATTCTCAATTCTGGTTGTGCATTAGAATCACCTGGAGAGAACTAAAATGTTGATTCCCATGCTTAAACTAGATAGAATATATCAGAATCTTTGAGGGTTGGGGTTAAACACCAGTATTTCAAATAATCTCCCAGGTCATTGTTACTTGGTTCACAGTGCCCTGCCATCACCCACATGCAATAAAACAAAAATAACTAACATCTAACTAATGCTTCCCGAGGAACACCATTATTCCTAATAGTAAGACTAAGGAGAACTGTCTCTCTAAACTCCTTTTAAAAAGTTCTCTGTATAATTTTATTTTATTTTATTTATGAATCAGAGTCTCACTCTGTCACCCAGGCTGGAGTGCAGTGGTTTGTTCACAGCCACCACAGCCTTGACCTGCTGGTTTCAGGTGATTCTTCCACTTAAGCCTTCCAAGTAGCTAGAACCACAGTCTGCATAATTTTAAAACAAGAAAAAACCCAAGTCCTAATGCCTTCACAATAAAGGATATAAACCTCCATAAATATTTTTGCCTCCACTGCATTAATAGATGTTGGGTGGTAGCTATTCCAAATTACCAATTAAATAGATGTTTAAACAGCAATTTAGTGTTGGTATTCTGTTGTGAAATTTGGCAACCAAAAGGATATGTGCCCAACAAGAAAGCCATTATCAGGACCTGGCCTTAATTGTGTTTGTCTCCTTGGGTGGTGATGGATTTGCTTTGTGTCACCCACATTCAGATCCTGTTATGGCTAATTCTACATATTTATAAGACAGCTCACCATGAGCTACTATACGTGTAATCTATGAATCAACGGAAAACTAACTGTACATAATAGCTAAAAAACATGGGCATTGAAGTTAAACAAACCAAGCTGAAACCCTGGCTTTTCCCAACTTACTACCAGTTGACCTTAAGCAATTTATTTAACTTCTTTGATCCTTAGTTTCCTCATCTCTAAAATGGTGATAATAGTAGTTGATACCCCATAGGTTATTGTATGATCAAATGAGATAATGTACATCATTTTCCTGTCATATAATATGCGTTCAATTAATATCAACAACCTAGCTGGGTGTAGTGGCTCATGCCTATAATCCCAGCACTTTGGGAGGCTAAAGTGAGAGGATTGCCTGAGCCCAGGGGCTCGAGACCAGACTGGGCAACTTGGTGATCCCTCATCTCTACAATAAATCAAAAAATTAGCCAGGCATGGTGGTGCATGCCTGTAATTCCAGCTACTTGGAAGGCTGAGGCAGAAGGATCACCTGAGCCCAGCAAGTCGAGGCTGTGGTGGCCATGAGTGTGCCACTGTGCTCCAGCCTGGGCAACAGATTGAGACTCCAACTAAAAAAAAAAATCAATAATAATGATATCAACAACATTAGGAAATCATTCATTAGTTAGGAAAGGATTAAAACTGATATTAATCTCACATTAAACTCACTCTAACCAGTTGAGCTAATTGTATGGCTAGGTGGGCATCCTGGCCAAAGCCCTTCTACTGTCTTAGAGTGGAACTTCCTCGGAAAGCATTTATTCCAATATGTTATTTTTAAATCAGCAAATTTCACCAAGTATCCCATCTCACATAGTTTTCTATTTTTTTTTACATAATTGCTGAGTTTTTCCCTCAATTTCCTCATAGCCTTCTGCAATTTTGTTCTACTCTTTCTAGCTCTTGATTCTTGGCATTTTTCCTAGTTCTTCACCCTTTGAAATGGATAATCTTGAATACCTCTGCATCTGTCTCAGAACTTCTGAAGAATTCATATTCACCCTATGGTTTTTTCCTACTCCTGGATATCTCAAGTAAGATACCCTGATATGACTCCAGCCTTTTCGGATTAAAGCCCTAGTAGCATTCTTCTAAGCTGGTGTTCTAGTAGACCCATCCTAGATGGCCCACTCTAACCTCTTTCAAGATAGGGTTAAAACTAAAGCAACAAGTTACAAGATGGAAAGTAGTTTCATCTTACTGTTTCAGCGGGTATGTTATCTTTGTTTCTTCTTTTTTTAGAGACAGGATCTCACTGTGTTGCCCAGGCTGATCTCGAACTCCTTGCCTCAAGCAATTCTTCCCCCTCGGCCTCCCAAAGTGCTATGATTACAAGCATGAACCACAAAGTCTGGTCTCAATGGGTATGTTTTCTAATAGTGTGTTATGTGAATTGTTTGGATGATAATTAATTTGGACTGAACTTTTAAAATAAGTCAATGCTACTAAGTAATCTGCTGGCTCAAAATACAGTTTATAGCCGGGCTCGGTGGCTCAGCCTGTAATCCCGTGCCTTTGGGAGGCTGAGGTGAGTGGATTGCCTGAGCCCGCGGGTTCGAGACCCGCCTGGGCAGCAAGACCTCATCTCTACAATAAATTATAAAATCAGCCGGGCGTGGTAGCACATGCCTGTAATTCCGGCTACTTGGAAGACTGAGGCGGAAGAATCGCTGGAG